>NW_025920103.1:685872-785340 GCF_902686445.1 Sciurus carolinensis
AGCCTAGACCAAGCAACCCGCCACGCTTCTCCTCTTCCTCCAGGCAACCCCCCGGTGTTCAGAAGCGATTACTCTGAGTCTAAACAGCTCACCACGCAGCTCCTCCTCAGGCAGCCGCCCGGAGTCCCAGTGGTTGCTCCGAGTCCAAGCGCTGTGCTGAGCTGCCTCCTCTACGATGATCCCAGTTGTCTATGTTTACCGCTCCAGCGGGGGGAGGGGCGTCTCACCAAGCAACTCCACTTCACAAATTCCCTGCATTCAGGGGCTACTGCCCCATCCAGGACACCTCCCCAACGGGAGAGATTCACCTGGCGGCTTTGAGTTGGTCCCAAGTCTCTCATTATCTCCTCTTTTGAATCCTGCGTCCTGGAGCAACGTGAAATGCAGCCGCCCTCTAGGCCGCCATCTTGAAACTCCACCTCTAGTCTTAATTTGTGAAATTGTATGCAGAGAATCAAACATGATGAAACCAGTCAATGATTCAGGAATTCGTAATTCTCCTATTCAAAACAATCAGGCAATGAACTATTTTGCATATCAATACCCAAGCCCAGCCCTGTGTCCTGAGGAAAAGATTTTTCCACTCTTATATAAGGTAGAAAATTGAAGGAGATGAGTGATCCGAGAGCAGGCAAATATATCAGGGATCCAAGGAGGCAAGAAACCGGGGCAGAGGCAGAAATATGTGGGATTAAGAAGATGCTAAATTGGTGAATATGAATGGAGATATTGGGGATCATTCACATATGAATGACTATCCATTACTTTCAAAGCTATCTGACAATTTCCCAGAAAGAAATTTTTTCTTATTTTTCCTTTTGACCTTTTCTTTGAAAAATTCTAAAGAGGATAGTGTTGTATACAATGCACAAGGCAGTACAGAAGCTGGATCTTGCCCACCATCTCAGGAGTTGGTGAGGCAGAGGAAGTTGTACCTCCTGTTCCAAGCCTGTTTCCCTCAGTAAAATTGCTTCAGTAATTTAACGAGACGCTGCAGGGTGATATAAACAGGAAAATGCATCGGTGATGTCACAAATGGACTGGGGTCCCAGAATAGAAATGTGGTGGAAAAAAGGAAAAAATACTTCTCCAATTTCTAACTTCTCCTCCTTATGCTTTCAATTATTTCTCTGAAGATTTATTACACAAAGATAAGTGACTAAAGTCATATTCTTGAGCATTCATTTCATTGCAATCATTATAAAACAGAATAACTTAATAATTGTTTACCAGTCCTCCTGTGACATGGTAGACATACATGGGAAAAGTCCTCTAATGAAAGGAGAAGTAGCAGGCATTGGTAAGCTACTTTGTGAAGCTCATGGTCTTTCCAGAATCCAGGAGGAGAAGTCAATTAATTGCAATCCCCAGATTGTTGTAAAGCCTTGGGCAACATGAACTTTTATGATTGGCTCCAGTGACATTGCTCATGCACCCAGATTCCAGCTGAGGTCATAGAGGAGTGGAAAGAGAACACGGAAGCGTCATGGTTCCCATGGCATCCAGAGACCTTTCAGTTGCTGTCCGTTTCAAACCCATATTTAAGACATGCGGTGGCTCAGCTGTGAGGGTAAGAGGATAATGAAGGGAGAGGGTGCCAGGGTCTTGAGTTTTTGAAGAAATGTTTCAATCCTTGTTGCCTGGAGTCGAGGAATTAGGCTATGAGCGATAAATCCCCCCATATCCAGGCAGGACAAGGGATCCAATTGAAGTCTGAGAGCTCGCATTTCCACCCAGGTCCACTAGGTGGCGCTGTGCTCCGTTGGTCGCACCGTTTTTGATGGCAGGCAGCTCATCTGGCTCCTGTTGCAGGCTAATAGCCCCCACCAAGTACAGTGGAACAAGCTGGAACTGAGTGTGCGTAAGAGTCCATGTATCAACAATCTGAGCACCGACAGCATTGGACTTGCCCTCCGCAACACTACTCAAGAAATGGGAAAACCCGGGTTTTCTTCAGACTCAGGAAACAAGCCTAGGATCCTATCACCCTTACGGAGAGATGGGTGGTTAGTGCTCAGCACTGTAGACCATGCAGTGCATCTCCGTATTTTAGGAGATCCTTGATATGGGACAAATCATTTTCCATCTGCCCAGTTTCTCCTACTATCCTATGAAGTATGGATAGGAGAGAAGTGGACGCTGGGATGTCCATGATCCATGTGAATTTGAGTGGCTAGTTTCTTGGTTCATGAAGAGAAGACGGAGTCATTCACCCTGCCTGTTGGATGGAGGACAGGATAAACATGACATGCAAGGAGAGATGATCTGTACTCAATCCAGCTTCCTGTCCCCTCCTTCTTTGCTGCTGGCTTACAACTAGTATCCACACTGAAACTTACCTTTTGCATTTGGCAGGGTCACATCAAGTGAAAATATGATGCAGAGATGATTTGCCTATCTATATTCAGAAAATGGCTGGTCTTCTTGAGAGACATATACCTCTCTGTTGCAATTTCCTGAGGGATATTACCAGGAGTCCTCTAACCAGCCCCGGGATGGAGCAGACCACAAGCAGGGGGATGAATTATCAGTCTGGCCATGGCATGATGGGCACAACTTCAAGGGCATAACGCTAGGCATGGACATAGATGGTGCTGAAAGTTGAATGGTTCCAAGCTTGGAAGGTGAATATACAAAAGATTTGAGAAAGTATATTTGTGGGGCCAGAAAAGCTGAAGGTTGTTGATGCTGGAACACAAGTACAGAAAAGACACCCAATGAAACTCTCCATGGATCATGGTCAAACCTCAAACTCCACGACATATATTCAGGCTCATTATACCGTACAAACACAGGAAGTATTCATTGTCCGCCCATTGTCTGTGCTACCATGAATACTGAACATAATTCCCCTTTTCAGACAACAATGACCTTGCAAGTTCCTGTCTCTTTTCAGTTGTTCCCAAGGGACAGCCGTATATGCGAATGCTGATTCCTATTATCTCTGGCACAAGTACCATGAGCATAGGCATTCCCAACTTCACAGCAATTTCCCCCATGACCTACAATTTCAGCCAGTTGATCCTGGGATATGCAACACTAAACCATGCACTGTTTGTCTTGAGGACGTCCAACAATATTAACAAGAGTTTACAGAAGGGCTCCAATCCTCTTGACTCTGGATTTCCACTGACTTTGAAAGGGTAGGTATTCAATGCCCTGTGAAACTCCTGAATGCTATCAATACAGGCTAACATTGATTCAGCCCCAAATCCTAGCTTTATTCTCCAAGAAATCACAGGCAAGAGTCTGCAAAGAAAGAGCGAGAGGAGTTCCAGGGACAAGCATGGTTGTCTTTTGTGTTCACCTCTTGGTTTTCCAGTAGACAATGTGGTACACGTGGAAAGTGCTCTGCTGTGGAATCCCCATCATGGCCAGAGAGTATGGCATTGGGACCAAGAAACTGGGAGTGTCATGTACAAGTGCGGTTGTCATTTTGAATTTCCTGAAATCTTCTGCACAATGTACAGCTGAAGAAGGTGCTGTAGAATTATCCTCATAAGCATACTCATGAGAGGCCAGTTTTCTCTGTCCTAAGGAGTGTAGAGGGACTTCGTTGAACAAGTACTCTGAAGAAATGCAGGTGAGTGTTGAGCACATCTCTCTTGGAGCACAGTACCGAGCTGAAAGTTTTTGGTGGACTTGGTTTTCATGAGAAGCTGGTGCTGTTTTAGAGTGTTGATTCATTTTGTAACGAGAGGAGAAAATAAATGAAAAAGGGACGGTGGAATGTTAGGAGGCTCATATTATTTTCCCTTGTTTGATATTTCCAATTTCCCAGAATGCTTGTGACTTGAACCGGAGCCTCAAGGATGCAAGGCAGGATCTCTAGCAGATTGTCTAAATGGCCAGCTCTGGAAGGGACCCGCTGAGATAAAGCACTTGATCACCTCCATATTTAATTTGTGAAATTGTATGCAGAGAATCAAACATGATGAAACCGATCAGTGTTTCAGGAATTCCTAATTTAACTACTCAAAACCATCAGGCAATGAACTATTTTGCATAACAATACCCAAGCCCAGCCTTTTGTCATGAGAAAAGAATTTTCCACTCTTCAATAAGGTCAAAATTGAAGTAGCTGATTGATCCGAGAGCAGGAAATTATATCAGGGATCCAAGAGGAAAGAAACCGGGGCAGAGGCAGAAAATTGTGGGATTGAGAAGATGCTAAATTGGTGAATATGAATGGAGATATTGGGGATCATTCACATATGAATGCCTATCCAATACTTTCAAAACTATCTGACAATTTCCCAGAAAGATTTTTTTCTTATTTTTTTTTAACTTTTCTTGGAAAAATTCTAAAGAGCATAGAGTTTTATACAATGCACAAGCCAGTTCAGGAGCTGGATCTTGCCAGCCATCTCAGGATTTGGTGAGGCAGCGGAAGTTGTGCCTCCTGTTCCAAGCCTGTTTCCCTCAGTAAAATTCCTTCAGCAATTTAGGGAGAAGCTGCAGGGAGATATAAACAGGCAAAAGCATGTGGTGATGGCTCATATGGAATGGGGTCCCAGAATAGAAATGTGGTGGCAAAAAGGAAACATTCCTTCTCCAATATCTAACTTCTCCTCCTTATGTTTTCATTTATTTCTCTGAAGTTTTATTACACAGAGGTAAGTGACTAAAGTCATATTCTTGAGCATTCATTTCATTGCAATCAATATAAATCAGAAAAACTAAAGAATTGTTTACCAGTTCTCCTGTGACATGGGAACCATACATTGGAAAAGTCCTCTAATGAAAGCAGAGGGAGCAGGCATTGTTAATCTACTTTGTGAAGCTCACGGGCTTTACAGGATCCAGAAGGAGAAGTCAATTGATTGCAATCCCCAGAGTGTTTGTAAAGCCTTGGGCAACATGAACTTTCACGATTGGCTCCAGTGACATTGCTCATGCACCCAGATTCCAGCTAAGGTCATAGAGGAGTGGAATGAGAACACGGAAGCGACACGGTTCCCATCGCAACCAGAGACCTTTCAGTTGGTGTCCCTTTCAAACCCACATTCAAGACATGCGGTGGCTCAGCTGTGAGGGTAAGAGGATAATGAAGGGAATGGGTGCCAGGGTCTTGCATTATTGAAGAAAAGATTCTTTCCTTGTTGCCCAGGAGTAGAGGAAATAGGCTATGAGTGATAAATCCCCACATATTCAGGAAGGACAAGGTATCCCATTGAAGTCTGAGAGCTCGCACTTCCACCCAGGTCCACTAGGTGGCGCTGTGCTCCGTTGGTCGCACCGTTTTTGATGGCAGGCAGCTCATCTGGCTCCTGATGCAGGCTATTAGCCCCCACCAAAGTTAGTGGAATAAGCTGGGACTGAGGGGTTGTTGAGAGCCCGTGGATCAACAATCTGAGCACCGGCACAAGGGGATTTGCCCTCAGCCACACTGCTCAAGAAAGGGGAAAACCCGGGTTTTCTTCAGACTCAGGAAACAAGCCTAGGATCCTATCAGCCTCACGAAGAGATGGGTGGTGAGTGCTCAGCACAGTAGACCATGCAGTGCATCTCCGTATTTTAGGAGATCATTGATATTGGACACATCATTTTCCATCTGCCCATCTTCTCCTACTATCCTTCAAAGTGTGGATAGGAGAGAGATGGAAGATGGAATGTCTGTGTTCCTTGGGAAGGTGAGTGGCCCCTCTCTTGTTTCATGAAGAGAGGAGGGAGTCATTCACCCTGCCTGTTGGATGGAGGACAGGATAAACCTGATATGAAAGGAGAGGTGTTCTGTGCTCACTCCAACTCCCTGTCCCCTCCTCCTTCGCTGCTGGGTTAAAACTGGGCTCCACACTGAATCTTATGTACTGTATTTGCAAGGTTCACATCAGGTCAAAACAAGATGCAGAGTTGATTTGCCTATCTATATTCACAAAATGGTTGGTATTCTTCAGAAACAAATACCTCTCTGTTGCATTTTCCTGTGGGATATTACCAGGAGTCCTCTAACCAGCACCAGGATGGAACAGACCACCAGCAGGGTGATGAATTATCAGTCTGGATATGGCATGATGGGCACAATTTCAATGGCATAACACTAGTCATGAACATAGATGGTGCTGAAAGTTGAATGGTTCCAAGTTTCCAAGGTGAATATTCAAAAGATGAGAGTAAGTATATTTGTGGGGCCAGAAAATCTGAAGGATGTTGATGCTGGAACACAAGTACAGAAAAGACACCCGATGAAACTCGCCATGGATCGTGGTCAAACCTCAAACTACACGACATATATTCAGTTTCATTATACAGTACAACACAGGAAGTAGTCATTGTCCACCCATTGTGCTACAATGAATACTGAACATCAATCCCCATTGCAGGACAACAATGACTTTGCAATTTCCTGTCTCTTTCTGTTGCTCCCAAGGGATAGTCAAATGCATGAATGCTGATTCCTATTTTCTCTGGCACAAGAACCATGAGCGTAGGCATTCCCAACTTCCCAGCAATTTCCCCCATGACCTACAATTTAAGGCACTTGATACTGGGTTATGACAAACTAATCACTTCACTGCTTGTCTTGAGATCTTCCATCAATATTAACAAGAATCTACAAAAAAGCGCCATTTCTCTTGACACTGGAGCTCCAATGACATTGGGATAGTAGGTATTAAATGTCCTGTGTACCTCCAGAATGCTTTCAATACATGCAACATTGATTCATCCCCAAATCCTAACTTTATTCTCCAAGAAATCACAGGCAAGCTTCTGCAAAGCAAGAGTGACAGGAGTTCCAGGTACAATCATGGTTGTCTTTTGTGTTCATCTCTTGGTTTTCCAGTAGACAATGTGGTACACATGGAAAGTGCTCTGCTGTGGAAGTGCCGTCTCGTCTGGAGAGTATGGCAGAAGATTGGGGAGTGTCAGGTACAAGTGTGGTTGTCATTTTGAATTTCCTGAAATCTTCTTCACAATGAACAGTTGTAGAAGGTGCTGTAGAAATATCCTCATAAGCATACTCATGAGAGTCCAGTTTTCTCTTTCCTAAGGAGTGTAGAGGTACATCGTGGAACAAGTACTCTGAAGAAATGCAGGTGAGTGTTGAGCATGGCGCTCTTGGAGCACAGTAGCCTGCTGAAAACTGTTGGTGGACTTGGGTTGCATGAGAAGCTGGTGCTGTTTAAGAGTGTTGATTACTTTTGTGATGAGAGGAGAAAAGAAAAGAAAAAAGGGACGGTGGAAGTTTAGGAGGCTCAAATTGTTTTCCCTTCTTTGCTATTTCCAAATTCCCAGAGTGCTTGGGACTCAAACCCGAGCCTCAAACATGCAAGGCAGGCTCTCTACCAGATGGACTAAATGGCCAGCTCTGGTAGGGACCCTCTGATATACAACAATTGATCACCTCCAGTCTTATTTTCTGAAATTATATGCAGATAATCAAACATGATGAAGCCAAACAATGACTCAGGAATTCCTAATTCTCCTGTCCAAAACAATCTGGTAAGGAACTATTTTGCATGTCAATACCCAAGCCTAGCCCTCTGTCCTTAGGATAAGATATTCCAAAATTAAATAATGTCAAAAATGGAGGTAGCTGATTGACCCGAGATCAGGAAATTATGTCAGGGTTCCAAGGAGGCAAGAAACCTGGGCAGAGACAGAAATATGTGGGATTGAGAAGATGCTAAATTGGTGAATATGAATGGAGATATTGGGGATCATTCACTTATGAATGCCTACCCATTACATTCAAAATTATCAGACACTTTCCCAGAAAGATTTTTTTTCTTATTTTTCCTTTTGACCTTTTCTATGAAAAATTCTAAAGAGCAAGAAGCTGTACAAAATGCACAAGCCAGTTCAGGAGGTGGATCTTGCCCACCATCTCAGGAGTTGGTGAGGGGGAGGAAATTGTGCCTCTTGTTCCAAGTCTGATTCCGTCAGTAAAATTGCATCATAAATTTAGCAAGGTGCTGCAGGGAGATATCAGCAGGCAAATGCATGTGGTGATGGCTCATATGTACTCGAGTCCCAGAATAGATACGTGGTGGCAAAAAGGAAACATTCCTTCTCCAATTTCTGTCTTCTCCTCCTTATGTTTTCAATTATTTCTCTGAAGTTTTATTACACAGAGATAAGTGACTAAAGTCATATCCTTGAACATTCATTCCATTGCAATCAATTAACTCAGAAAAACGTAAGAATTGTTTACCATTTCTCCTGTGATATAAGAGCCATACATGGGAAAAGTCCTCTAATGAAAGGGGAAGGAGCAGGCTTTGGTAAGCTAGATTGTGAAACTCATGTTGTTTAGAGGTTCCACTAGGAGAAGTCACTTGATTGCAAACCCCAGAATGTTTGTAATACCTTGGGCAACATGAACTTTCACGAGTGGCTCCATTGACATTGCACCTGCACCCCAGATTCCAGCTGAGGTCATAGAGGAGTGGAATGAGAACACGGAAGCGTCACGGTTGCTTTCTGCTTCATACACACATTCAAGATATGCGGTGGCTCAGCTGTGAGGGCAAGAGGATAATGATTGGAACGGGTGCCAGGGTCTTGCGTTTTTGAAAAAATGATTCTATCCTTGTTGCCTGGGAGTCGAAGAAATAGGCTATGAGCGATAAATCCCCGCATATCCAGGCAGGACAACAAATCCCATTGAAGTCGGATACCTCGCAATTCCACCCAGGTCCACTAGATGGCGCTGTGCTCCATTGTTCGCACCGTTTTTGATGGCAGGCAGCTCATCTGGCTCCTCATGCAGGCTATTAGCCCCCACCAATTTCAGTGGAACAAGCTAGGACTGAGGGGAGCTTGAGAGCCCGTGGATCAACAATCTGAGCACCGGCACCAGTGAATTTGCCCTCAGCAACAGTGCTCAAGAAATGTTAAAACCCGGGGCTTCTTCAGTTTCAGGAAACTAGCCTAGGGTCCTATCAGCCTCATGGAGAGATGAGTGGTGAGTGCTCAGCACCGTAGAGCATGCAGTGCATCTCCATTCATTAGGAGATCCTTGATATGGGACACATCATTTTCCATCTGCCCGGCTTCTCCTACTATCCTAGGAAGTGTGGATAGGAGAGAGATGGAAGTTGGGATGTCAATGTTCCATTTGAAGGTCAGTTACTCCTCTCTTGGTTCATGAAGAGAAGAGGGAATCATTCACCCTGCCTGCTGGATGGAGGACAGGATAAACCTGACATGCAGGAAAGATGTTCTGTGCTCACTCCAACTGCCTGACACCTCATCCTTCGCTGCTGGCTTACAACTAGGCTCCACACTGAAACTTACCTATTGTGTTTGCCAGGGTGACATCAATTCAAAACAAGATGCAGAGTTGATTTTTCTATCTATATTCAAAAAATGGTTTGTCTTCTTTAGAGACATATACCTCTCAGTTGTAATTTCCTGTGGGATATTACCAGGAGTCCTCTGTCCAGCCCCAGGAGGGAGCAGACCACAAGCAGGGGGATGAATTATCAAGGTGGCGATGACTGATGGGCACAATTTCAAGGGCATGACACGAGGTTTGAACATAGATGGTGCTGAAAGTTCAATGGTTCCAAGCTTCCAAGCTGAATATTCAAAAGATGAGAGTAAGTATATTTGCGGAGCCAGAAAAGTTGAGGGTGTTGATGCTGGAACACAATTATAGAAAAGACACCTGATGAAACTCGCCAAGGATCATGGTCAAACCTCAATCTCCACGACATATATTCAGGTTCATTATACAGTACAGAGGAAACAGTCATTGTCTGCCCATTGTCTGTGCTACCATGAATACTGAACATCATTCCCCTTTTCAGGTCAACAATGATCTTGCAAGTTCCTCTCCCTTTTCTCTTGCTCCCATGGGACAGCTGAATGTGCAAATGTTGATTCCTATATTCTTTGGCACAAGAACCATGAGCATAGGCATTTCCAACTTCCAAGTACTTTCCCCACGATCTACAATTTAAGCCAGTTGCACCTGTGATATGCAACACTAATCCCTGCACTGATTTTCTTGAGGACGTCCATCAATATTAACAAGAATCTACAGAAGGTCTCCATTACTCTTGACACTGGAGCTCCAGTGACATTGGTCGAGTAGGTATTAAATGACCTGTGAACCTGCTGAACACTATCAATACAGGCTAACAATTATTCAGTCCCAAATCCTAACATTATTCTCCAACAAGTCAGAGGCAAGCGTCTGCAAAGCAAGAGTGAGAGGAGTTCCAGGGACAAGCATGGTTGTCTTTTGTGTTCCCCTCTTGGTTTTCCAGTGGACAGTGTGGTACATGTGGAAAGTGCTCTGCTGTGGAAGCCCTGTCACAGCCAGAGAGTATGACAGTGGGTCGAAGAAGACTGGGAAGTGCCAGGTACAAGGGCAGTTGTCATTTTGAATGTCCTGAAATCTTCTGCACAATGCACAGCTGAAGAAGGTGCTAAAGAATTATCCTCATAAGCATACTCATGAGAGGTCACTTTTCTCTGTGCTAAGGTGTGTAGAGGGACATCTTGGAACAAGTACTCTGAAGAAATGCAGGTGAATGTTGAGCATGGCTCACTTGGATCATAGTAGCCTGCTGAAAATTGTTGGTGGACTTGGTTTGCATGGGATGTTGGTGCTGTTTTAGAGTTTGATTCCTTTTGTGGTGAGAAGAGAAGAGAAAGAAAAAGAGATGGAGGAAGGTAGGATCCTCAATTTTTATCCCTTGTTTGCTATTTCCACATTCCCAGAGTGTGTGGACTTGATACCAGGCCTCGAGCATGCAAGGCAGGCTCTTTACCCGATGGGCTAAATGGTCTTCTCTGGAAGGGAAACTCTGAGATATAACACTTGATCACCTCAAGTCTTAATTTGTGAAATTGTATGCAGAGAATCAAACATGACCAAGCCAATCAATGTCTCAGGAATTCCTAAATCTGTCCAGAAAATCCTGGCAATGAACTATTTTGCATGTCAAAACCCAAGCCTAGCACTATGTCCTGAGGAAAAGTTTTTTCCCCTCTTAAATAAGTTCGAAAATGGAAATAGGTGGCTAATCGGAGAGCAGGAAAATATATCAGGGATCCAAGGAGGCAAGAAACCGGGGCAGAGGCAGAAATATGTGGGTTTGAGAAAATGCTAAATTGGTGAATATGAATGGTGATATTGGGGATCATTCACATATGAATGCCTATACATTACATTCAAAACTATCTGACGCTTTCCCAGAAAAAAATTTTTTTCTTATTTTTCCTTTTGACCTTTTCTTTAAAAATTCTAAAGAGCAGAGAGCTGTACATAATGCAGAAGCCAGTTCAGGACCTGGATCTTGTCCACCAACTCAGGAGTTGGTGAGACAGAGGAAGTTGTACCTCCTGTTTCAATCTATTTTGCTCAGTAAATTTGCTTAACAAATTTAGCGAGACCCTGCAGGTAGATATAAACAGGCAAATGCATGTGGTGTTGTCTCATATGGACTGGGGTCCCAGAATAGAAACGTGGTGGCAAAAAGGAAACATTTCTTCTCCAATTTCTATCTTCTCCTCCTTATGTTTTCAATTATTTCCCTCAAGATTTATTAGAAACACATACGTGGCTAAAGTCATATCTTTGAGCATTCATTTCATTGCAATCAATATAACTCAGAAAAACCTAAGAATTGTTTACCAGTTCTCCTGTGACATGAGAGCAATACATGGGAAAAGTCCTTTAATGAAAGGGGTAGGAGCAGACATTTGTAAGCTAGGTTGTGAAGCTCATGGGCTTTCGAGGCTCCAGTAGGAGAAGTCACTTGATTGCAATCCCCAGAGTATTTGTAAAGCCTTGGGCAACATGAAATTTCACGAGTGGCTCTATTGACATTGCAGCTGCACACCAGATTAGAGCTGAGGTCATAGAGGAGTGGAATGAGAACACGGAAGCGTCAGGGTTCTCATGGCAACCAGAGACTTATCAGTTGCTGTCCACTTCAATACCACATTCACGACATGCAGTGGCTCAGCTGTGAGGGTAAGAGGATAATGAAGGGAGCGGGTGCCAGTGTCTTGTGATTGTGAAGAAATGATTCCATCCTTGTTGCCCGGGAGTCGAGGAAATAGGATATGAGTGATAAATCCCAGCATATCCAGGCTGGACAAGGGATCCCATTGAAGTCAGAGAGCTTGCACTTCCACCCAGGGCCATTAGGTGGCGCTGTGCTCTGTTGGTCGCACTGTTTTTGATGGCAGGCAGCTCATCTGGCTCATGATGCAGGCTATTAGCCCCCACCTATTCAAGTGGAACATGCTGGGACTGAGGGTTGCTTGAGAGTCCTTGGATCAACAATCAGCACCGATGCCAGGTGATTTGCCATCCACCACACTGCTCAAGAAGTGGGACAACCCCGGTTCTCTTCAGACTCCGGAAACTAGCCTAGGGTCCTATCAGCCTCACGGAGAGATGGGTGGTGAGTGCTCAGCACAATAGAGCATGCAGTGCATCTCCTTAATTTTGGAGATCCTTGATATGGGACACATCATTTTCCATCTGCTCAGCTTCTCCTACTAACCTATAAAGTGTGGATAGGAGCGAGATGGAAGCTGGAATGACCATGTTCCCTGTGAAGGTGAGTGTTTTTCCCTTTGTTCATGAAGAGAGAATGGAGTCATTGACCCTGCCTGTTGAATGGAAGACAGGATAAACCTGACATGGAAGGAGAGATGTTCTGTGATCACTCCAACTGCCTGTCCCCTCCCCCTTTGCTGCTGGCTTACAACTGGGATCCACACTGAAACATAACTGCTGTATTTACCAGTGTCACATCAAGTGAAAACAAGATGAAGAGATGGTTTGCCTATCTGTACTCACAAAATGGTAAGTCTTCTTGAGAGACAAATACCTCTCTGTCACAATTTCCTGTGGGATATTACCAGGAGTCCTCTAACCAGCACCAGGATGGAGCAGACCACAAGCAGTAGGTTGAATTATCAGTGTGGCCATGGCATGATAGGCACAATTTCAAGGGCATAACAGTAGACATGAACATAGATGGTGCTGAAAGTTGAGTGGTTCCAAGCATCCAAGATGAATATTCAAAAGATGAGAGCATGTATATTTGTGGGGCCAGAAGCTGAAGTGTGTTGATGCTGGAACTCAAGTACAGAAAAAGCATCCGATGAAACTCGCCATGGATCATGATCAAACCTCAAACTCCACGACATATATTCAGGTACATTATACAGTGCAAACACAGGAAGTAGTCATTGTCCGCTCATTGTCTGTGCTACCATGAATACTGAACATCATTCCCCTTTTCAGGACAACAATGACCTTGCAAGTTCCTGTCTCTTTCTGTTAATCACAAGGGACAGCCAAATATGTGAATGCTGATTCCTATTTTCTCTGGAACAGGAACCATGAGCATAGGCATTCCAAACATCCCAGCACTTTCCCACATGGCCTACAATTTAACCCGGTTGATCTGATAGGCAACACTAATCTCTGCACTCCTTGTCTTGAGGACGTCCATCAATTTCAACAAGAGTCTACAGAAGGGCTCCATTCCTCTTGACACTGGAGTTCCAATGACAGTGGGAGACTAGGTATGAAATGCCCTGTGAACCTCCTGAGTGCTGTCAATACATGATAACATTGATTCAGACCCAAATCCTAACTTTATTCTCCAAGAAATCACAGTCATGTGTCTGCAAAGCAAGAGTGAGAGGGGTTCCAAGGACAAGCATGGTTGTCTTTTGTGATCATATCTTGGTTTTCCAGTAATCAATGGGGTACACGTGGAAAGTGATCTGCTGTGCAAGCTCCTTCATGGCCAGAGAGTATGGCAGTGGGTCAAAGAAGTCTGGGGAGTGCCACATAGAAGTGCGGTTGTCATTTTGAATTTCCTGAAATCTTCTGCACAATGCACAGCTGAAGTAAGTGCTGAAGAATTATCCTCATAAGCATACTAATGAGAGGCCACTTTTCTCTGTCCTAAGGTGTGTAGAGGGACTTCTTGGAACAAGTACACTGAAGAAATGCAGGTGAGTGTTGAGCATAGCTCACGTGGAGCACAATAGCCTGCTGAAAGCTGTTGGTGGACTTGGTTTGCATGAGAAGATCGTGCTGTTTTAGAGGGTTGATTTCTTTTGTCATGAAAGGAGAAAAGAAAAGAAAGAGACGGAGGAAGGTAGGATCCTCAAATTGTTATCCCTTGTTTGCTACTTCCACATTAACAGAGTGTGTGGGACTCGATACCCAGCCTCAAGGATGCAAAGCAGGCACTCTACCAATTGGGTTAAATGACGTGCTCTGGAAGGGAAAATCTGAGATACAACACTTAATCATCTCCAGTCTTAATTTGTGAAATTGTATGCAGAGAATCAAACATGAAGAAGCGAATCAATGTCTCAGCAATTCCTAATTCTCCTGTCAAAACAATCCAGTAAGGAACTACTTTGCATGTCAATACCCAAGCCTAGCGTTGTGTCCTGAGGAAAAGATTTTTCCCCTCTTAAATTAGGTCAAATATGGAAGTAGGTGATTTATCCTAGAGCAGGAAAATATATCAGGCGTTGAAGGTGGCCAGAAACTGGGGAAGAGGCAGAAATATGTGGGATTGAGAAGATGCTATATTGGTGAATATGAATGGAGATATTGGGGACCATTCACATATGAATGCCTATCCATTACATTCAAAACTATCTGACACTTTCCCAGAAAAATTTTTTTTTCTTATTTTTCCTTTTGATCGCTTCTTTGAAAAAATTTTAAAGAGCAGAGTGCTGTACATAATGCACAAGCCAGTTCAGGTGCTGGATCTTGCCCACCATTTCAGGAGTTGGTGAGGCAGACGAAGTTGTGCCTCCTTTCCAAGCCTGTTTCTCTCAGTAAAAGTGCTTTAGCTATTTTGCAAGATGCTGCAGGGAGATATAAACAGGCAAATGGATGTGGTGATGGATCCTATGGACTGGGTTCCCAAAAGGGAATCGTGGGGGTAAAAAGGAAACATTCCTTCTACAATTTCTATCTTCTCCTCCTTATGATTTCAGTTTTTTCTCTCAAGATTTATTACACAGAGATAAGTGGCTAAAGTCATATCCTTGAGCACTCATTTCATTGCAATCAATATAACTCAGAAAAACGTAAGAAATGTTTACCAGTTCTCCTGTGACATGAGAACCATACATGGGAAAAGTCCTCAAATGAAAGGGGAAAGAGCAGGCATTGGTAAGCTAGGTTGTGAAGCTCACGGGCTTTCTAGGCCGCAGTAGGAGAAGACACTTGATTGCAATCCCAGATCATTTGTAAAGCCTTGGGAAACATGAAATTTCACGAGTGGCTCCAGTGACAATGCACCTGCACCACAGATTCTAGCTCAGGTCATAGAGGAGTGGAATGAGAACATGGAAGCATCACGGTTCCATGGCAACCAGAGACCTTTCAGGTGCAGTCTGCTTCAAACCAACATTCAAGTCATGTGGTGGCTCAGCTGTGAGGTTAAGAGGATAATGAAGGGAGCAGATGCCAGGGTCTTGCGTTTTGGAAGAAATGATTCTTTCCTAGTTGCCCGGAGGTCTAGGAAATAGGCTTTGAGCAATAAATCCCCGCATATCCAGGCAGGACAAGGGATCCCATTGAAGTCTGAGAGCTCTCACTTCCACCCAGGTCCACTATGTGGCGCTGTGCTCTGGTGGTCACACCGTTTTAGATGACAGCCAGTTCATCTGGCTCCTGATGCAGGCTATTACCTCCACCAATTCCAGTGGAACAAGCTGGGACCTAGGGGTCCTTTAGAGCCTGTGGATCAACAATCTGAGCACAGGCTCCACTGGATTTGCCCTCCGCCACACTGTTCAAGAAATGGGACAACCCGGGTTTTCTTCAGACTCAGGAAACTAGTCTAGGGTCCTATCAGGCTCACGGAGAGATGGGTGGTGAGTTCTCAGCACAGTAGAGCATGCAGTGCATCTCCATATTTTAGGAGATCCTTGATATGGGACACATTATTTTCCATCTGCCCGGCTTCTCCTACTATCCTTTGAAGTGTGGACAGGAGAGAGATGGAAGCTGGGATGTCCATGTTCCATGTGAAGGTGAGAGGCTCCTCTCTTGGTTCACGAAGAGAGGAGGGAGTCATTCACTCTGCCTGTTGGGTGGAGTACTGGATGTACCTGATATGCAAGGAGAAATGTTCTGTGCTCACTCCAACTGCCTTTCCACTCCTCCTTCGCTACTGGTTTACAACTGGACTCCACACTGAAACTTAAACACTGGATTTGCCAGGGCACATCAAATCAAAACAACATACAGAGATGATTGCCTATCTGTACACAAAAATATTGGTCTTCTTGAGAGACAATACCACTCTGTCACAAGGAATTGTGGGATATTACCATGAGTCCTCTAACCAGCCACAGGATGGTGCAGAACACAAGCTGGGTGGATGAATTATCAGTCTGGCGATGGCATGATGGGCACAATCTCAAGGGCATAACACAGGGGATGAACATAGATGGTGCTGAAAGTTGAATGGTTCCAAGCTTCCAGGGTGAATATTCAATGATGAGAATAAGTATATTTGTGGGTCCAGAAAAGATAAAGTGTGTTGATGCTGGAACACAAGTACAGAAAAAACACCCAATAAAATTCGCCATGGGTCTTGTTCAAACCTCAAACTCCACAACACATATTCCGGCTCATTTTACAGTACAAAAACAGGAAGTAGTCATTGTCCGCCCATTGTCTGTGCTACCATGAATACTGAACATCATTCCCCTTTTCAGGTCAACAATGACCTTGCAAGTTCTTGTCTCTTTTCTGTTGCTCCCAAGGAACAGCCAAATATGCGAATGCTGATTCCTATTTTCTCGGGCACAAGAACCATGATCATAGGCATTCCCCACTTTCCATCACTTCCCCCCACCACTTACAATTTAAACCAGTTGATCCTGGTATATGCAACACTAATCCCTGCACTGCTTGTCTTGAGGACGTCCATCAATATTAACAAGAGTCTACAGAAGGGCTCCATTCCTCTTGACACTGGAGCTTCAATGACATTGGGAGAGTAGGTATTAAATGCCCTTTGAACCTTCTGAATTCTATCAAT
The DNA here is from genome assembly GCF_902686445.1 of Sciurus carolinensis. Lineage (NCBI taxonomy): Eukaryota > Metazoa > Chordata > Mammalia > Rodentia > Sciuridae > Sciurus > Sciurus carolinensis. The sequence continues at coordinate 702,882 of NW_025920103.1, forward strand.
ATGTGCTAACATTGATTCAGCCCCAAATCCTAACTTAACTCTCCAAGAAGTCACACGCAAGCATCTGCAAAGCAAGAGTGAGAGGAGTTCCAGGGACAAGCATGCTTGTCTTTTGTGTTCACTCCTTGGTTTCCAGTAGACAATGTGGTGCACAGGAAAAGTGCTCTGCTGTGGAAGCCCGATCATGGCCAGAGAGTATGGCAGTGGGTCGAAGAAGACTGGGGAGTGCCAGGTACAAGTGCAATTGTCATTTTGAATTTTCTGAAATCTTCTGCTCAATGCACAGATGGAGAAGTTGCTGAAGAATTATCCTCATAAACATACTCATGAGTGGCCAATTTTCTCTGTCCTAGGAGTGTAGTGGGACTTCGTGGAACAAGTACTCTGAAGAAATGCAGGTGAGTTTTGAGCATGGCTCTCTAGGAGCACAGTAGCCTGCTGAAAACTGTTCGTGGACTTGTGTTGCATGAGAAGTTGGTGCTATTTTAGTGTATTGATTCTTTTTGTTATGAGAGGAGAAAAGAAAAGAAAAAGAGACGGTGGAAGGTTAGGAGGCTAAAATTATTTTCATTTGTTTGTTATTTCCACATTCCCAGAGTGTTTGGGACTCGGACCCGGGCCTCGAGGATGCAAGGCAGACACACTACCAGTTGTGTTAAATGGCCTGCTCTGGAAGGGACCTTCTGAGATACAACACTTGATCACCTCCAGTCTTAATTTGTGTAATTGTATGCAGATAATCAAACATGACCAAGCTGAACATTGTCTCACGTTTTTCTAATTCTCCTGTCCAAAATATTCCTGCAAGGAACTATTTTGCATGACAATATCCAAGCCTACCCCTGTGTCCTAATGAAAAGTTTTTCCCCTCTAAATAAGGTCGAAAGTGAAAGTAGCTGATTCATCCGAGAGCAGGAAAATATATCAGAGATCCACGGAGGCCAGAAACCGGGGCAGAGGCAGAAATATGTGGGATTGAGAAGATGCTAAATTGGTGTATATGAATGGAGATATTGGGGATCATTCACATATGAATTCCTATCCATTACATTCAAAACTATCCCAGAAGGAATTTTTTTCTTATTTTTCCTTTTGACCTTTTTTTGTAAAATTCTAAAGACCCGAGAGCTGTACATAATGCACAAGCCAGTTCAGGACCGGATTTTTCCCACCATCACAGGAGTTGGTGAGGTAGAGGAAACTGTGCCTCCTTTTCAAGACTGTTTCCCTCAGTGAAATGCTTCAGCAATAAAGCGAGATGCTGCAGGGAGATATAAACAGGCAAATGCATGTGGTGATGGCTCATATGGACTAGGGTCCCACAATAGAAAAGTGGTGGCAAAAAGGAAACGTTCCTTCTCCAATTTCTATCCTATCCTCCTTGTGATTTCAATCATTTCTCTCAATATTTATTACACAAAGATAAGTGGCTAAAGTCACATCCTTGAGCATTCATTTCATTGCAATCAATATAACTCAGAAAAACGTAAGAATTGTTTACCAGTTCTCCTGTGACATGAGAGCCATACATGGGAAAAGTCCTCTAATGAAAGGGATAGGAGCAGGCATTGGTAAGCTAGATTTTGAAGCTCACGGGGTTTCAAGGCTCCAGTAGGAGAAGTCAATAGATTGCAAATGCCAGATCGTTTGTAAAGCCTTGGGCAACATGAAATTTCACGAGGGGCTCCAATGACATTGCAACTGCACCCTAAATTCCAGGTGAGGTCATAGAGGAGTGGAATGAGAACACGGAAGCATCATGGATCCCATGTCAACCAGAGAACTTTCATTTCCTGTCCACTTCAAAATCACATTCACGTCATGTGGTGGCTCAGCTGTGAGGGTTAGACGATAATGAAGGGAGCAGGTGCCAGGGTCTTGCGTTTTGAAAGAAATGATTCTATACTTGTTGCCCGCGGGTCGAGGAAATAGGCTATGAGCGATAAATCCCAGCATCTCCATTTAGGACAAGGGATCCCATTGAAGTCTGAGAGCTCCCACTTCCACCCAGGTCCACTAGGTGGCGCTGTGCTCCGTTGGTCACACCGTTTTTGATAACACGCAGCTCATCTGGCACCTGATGCAGGCTACTAGCCCCCACCATTTCCAGTGAAACAAGCTGGGACTGAGGGGTGCTTGAGGAACCATGGATCAACAATCACAGCACCGACACCAGTGGATTTGCCCTCCGCCACACTGCTCAAGAAATGGGACAACCCGGATTTTCTTCAGACTCAGGAAACTACCTTAGGGACCAATCAGCCTCACGGAGAGAGGGGTGGTGAATGCTCAGCACAGTAGAGCATGCAGTGCATCTCCGTATTTTAGGAGATCCTTGAGAGGGCACACATCATTTTCCATCTGCCGGACTTCTCCTACTATCCTTCTAAGTGTGGATAGGAGAGAGATGGAAGCTGAGATGTCCATGTTCCATGTGAAGCTGAGTGGCTCCTCTCTTGGTTCATGAATGAGGAGGGAGACATGCACTCTGCCTGTTGGGTGGAGGACAGGAAATACTTGACATGCAAGGAGAGATGTTCTGTGCTCATTCCAACTGACTGTCCCCTCCTCCTTCGCTCCTGGCTTACAACTGGGCTCCAAACTGAAACATACCTATTGAATTTGCCAGAGTCACATCAAGTCAAAACAAGATGCAGAGATTATTTGCATATCTATATTCACAAAATGGTAGGTCTTTTTGAGAGACAAATACCCCTCCTTCGCCATTTCCTGTGGGATATTACCAGGAGTCCTCTAACCAGCCACAGGATGGAGCAGACCAAAAGCAGTGGGATGAATTATCAGTCTGGCGATGGCGATGGCAATTTCAAGGGCATAACACTAGGCATGAACATAGATGGTGCTGAAAGTTGAATGATTCCAAACTTCCAAGGTGAATATTCAAAAGATGAGAGTAAGTATTTTTGTAGGGCCAGAAAAGCTGAAGGTGTTGATGCTGGAACACAAGTACAGAAAAATAAAAAGAGACGGTGGAATGTTTGTAGTCTCAAATTGTTTTACCTTATTTGCTATTTCCACATTCACAGAGTCCTTGGGACTCGAACCCGGGCCTGAAGAATGCAAGGCAGGCACTCTACCAGATGTTGTAAATGGACTGCTCTGGAAGGAACTCTCTGAGATACAACACTTGATCACATCCAGTCTTAATTAGTGAAATTGTATGCAGAGAATCAAACACGAAAATCCAAACAATGCCTCAGGAATTCCTAATTCTCCTATCCAAAACAATCAGGCAATGAAATATTTTGCATGTCAATACCAAAGCCCAGGTCTGTGTCCTGAGAAAAAGATTTTTCCACTATTAAATAAGGTTGAAAATGGAAGTAGCTGATTGATCCGAGAGCAGGAAAATATATCAGGGATCCAAGGAGGCAAGAAACCGGGGCAGAGGCAGAAATATGTGGGATTGAGAAGATGCTAAATTGGTGAATATGAATGGAGATATTGGGGGTGATTCACATATGAATGCGTATCCATTACATTCAAAGCAATCTGACAATTTGCCAGAAAGATTTTTTTTTATTTTTCCTTTTGATATTTTCTTTTACAAATTCTAAAGAGCAGAGAGCTGTACATAATGCACAATCCAGTTTGGGAGCTGGATCTTGCCCACCATCTCAGGAGTTGTTGAGGTAGACGAAGTTGTGCCTCCGGTTCCAAGCCTGTTTCCCTCAGTAAAAGTGCTTCAGCAATTTAGCGAGACGCTGCAGGGAGATATAAACAGGCAAATGCATATGGTGATGGCTTATATGGACTGGGGTCCCAGAAGGGAAACGTGGAGGCAAAAAGGAAACATTCCTTCTCCAATTTCTGTCTTCTCCTCCTTATGTTTTCAGTTATTTCTCCCAAGATTTATTACACCAAGATAAGTGGCTAAAGTCATATCCTTGAGCATTCATTTCATTGCAATCAATACAACTCAGAAAAACGTAAGAATGGTTTACCAGTTCTCCTGTGACATGAGAGCCATACATGGGAAAAGTCCTGTAATGAAAGGGGAAGGAGCAGGTGTTGGAAAGCTAGGCCATAAAACTCACAGGCTGTCGAGGCTCCAGTAGTAGAAGTCACTTGATTGCAATCCCCAGAGTGTTTGTAATGCCTTGGGCAACATGAACTTTCACGAGTGGCTCCAGTGACATTGCACGTGCATCCCAGATTCCAGCTGAGGTCATAGAGGAGTGGAATGAGAACACGGAAGCATCACGGTTCCAATGGCAACCAGAGACCTTTCAGTTGCTGTCCGCTTCAAACCCACATTAAAGACATGCAGTGGCTTAGCTGTGAGGGTAAGAGGATAATGAAGGGAGAGGGTGCCATGTTCTTGAGTTTTTGAAGAAATGATTTTATCCTTGTTGCCCGGGATTCGAGGAAATAGGCAATGAGTTATAAATCCCAGCATATCCAGGCAGGACAAGGGATCCCATGGAAGTCTGAGAGCTCACTCTTCCACCCAGTTCCACTAGGTTGCACTGGGCTCCGTTGGTCGCACTGGTTTTGATGGCAGGCAGCTCATCTGGCTCCGGATGCACACTATTAGCCCCCACCAATTCCAGTGGAACAAGCTGTGACTTAGGGGAGCTTGAGAACCCATGGATCAACAATCTGAGCACTGGTACATGTGGATTTGCCCTCTGCAACACTGCTCAAGAAATGCGAAAACCCGGGTTTTCTTCAGACTTAGGAAACTAGCCTAGGGTCCTATCAGACTCACAGAGAGATGGGTGGTGAGTTCTCATCAGAGTAGAGCAAGCAGTGCATCTCCGTATTTTAGGAGATCCTTGATATGGGACACATCATTTTCCATCTGCCTGGCTTCTCCAGGTATCCTACGAAGTGTTGATAGGAGAGACATGGAAGCTGGGATGTCCATGTTCCATGTGAACGTGAGTGGCTCCTCTCTTGGTTCATGAAGAGAAGAGGGAGTCATTCACCCTGCCTGTTGGATGGAGGAGAGGATAAACCTGACATGCAAGGAGAGATGTTCCGTGCTCACTCCAACTGCCTGTCCCCTCCTCCTTCGCTACTGGCTTACAACTAGGCTCCACACTGAAACTTACCTATTGATTTGCCAGGGTCACATCAAACCAAAACAAGATGCAGAGATGAGTTGCCTATCTGCATTCACAAAATGTTTGGTCTTCTTGAGAGACATATACCACTCTGTCTCAATTTCCTGTAGAATATTACCAGGAGTCCTCTAACCAGCACCAGGATGGAGCAGAACACAAATATGTGGATGAATTGTCACTCTGGCGATGGCACGAATGGCACAAATTCAAGGACATAACACTAGGAATGAATATAGTTGGTGCTGAAAGTTGAATGGTACCAAGCTTCCAAGGTGAATATTCTAAAGATTTGAGTAAGTATATTTGTGGTGCTAGAAAAGCTGAAGGGTGTTGATGCTGGAACACAAGTACAGAAAAGACACCCGATGAAACTCGCCATGGATCATGGTCAAACCTCATACTCCACGACATGTATTCAGGCTCATTATACAGTACAAACACAGGAAGTAGTCATTGTCGGCCCATTGTCTGTGCTACCATTAATACTGAATATCATTCCCCTTTTCAGGTCAACAATGACTTTGCAAGTTCCCGTCTCTTTTTTTTTGCTCCCAAGGGACAGCCTAATATGTGAATGCTGATTCCTATTTTCTCTAGCACAAGAACCATGAGCATAGGCATTCCCAACTTCCCAGCAATTTCCCCCACGATCTACAATTTAAGCCAGTTGATCCTGGGATATGCAACACTAATCCCTGCACTGCTTGTCTTGAGGACTTCAATCAATATTAACAAGAGTCTACAGAAAGACTACATTCCTCTTGACACTGGAGCTCCTATGACATTGGGAGAGTTGGTATTAAATGCCCTGTGAAATTCCTGAATGCTATCAATACATGCTAACATTGATTCAGTCCGAAATCCTAACATTATTCTCCAAGAAATCAGAGGCAAGCATCTGCAAAGCAAGAGTGAGAGAAGTTCCAGCGACAAACATGGTTGTCTTTTTTGTTCACATCTTGGTTTTCCAGTAGACAATGTGGTACACGTGGAAAGTGCTCTGCTGTGGAAGCCCCGTCATGGCCAGAGCGTATGGCTATGGGTCAAAGAAGACTGGGGAGTGCCAGGTACAAGTGCGGTTGTCATTTTGAATTTCCTGAAATCTTCTACACAATGTACACCTGAAGAAGGTGTTGAAGAATTATCCTCATAAGCATGCTCCTGAGATGCCAATTTTCTCTGTCCTAAGTTGTGTAGTGGGACTTGGGGGAACAAGTACTCTGAAGAAATGCAGGTGAGTGTTGAACACGGCTCTCTTGGAGCACAGTAGCCTGCTGAAAGCTGTTGCTGGACTTGGGTGCATGAGAAGCTGGTGCTGTTTTAGAGTGTTGATTACTTTTGTGAAGAGAGGCGAAAAGAAAAGAAAAAAGAGAAGTTGGAAGGTTAGGAGGCTCATATTGTTTTCTCTTGTTTGCTATTTCCACATTCCCAGAGTGCTTGGGACTCAAAACCGGGCCTTGAGGATGCAAGGCCTGCACTCTATTAGATGGGTTAAATGGCCATCTCTCGAAGGGACCCTCTGAGATACAACAAATGATTACCTCCAGTCTTAATTTGTGAAATTGTATGCAGAGTATCAAACATGACGAAGCCTAACAATGTCTCAGAAATTTCTAATTCTCCTGTCCAAAACAATCCAGCAAGGAACTATTTTGCTTGTCAATACCCAAGCCTAGACTTATGTCCTGAGGAAAATATATTTCCACTCTTAAATAAGGTCGAAAATGGAAGTAGCTGATTGATCCGAGAGCAGGAAATATGTCAGGAACCCACGGAGGCAAGAGACCAGGGCTGAGGCAGAAATATGTGGAATTGAGAAGATGCTAAATTGGTGAATATGAATGGAGATATTGCGAATAATTCACATATGAATGCCTATCCATTACATTCAAACCTATCTGAAACTTTCCAAGAAAGAATTTTTTTCTTATTTTTCCATTTGAACTTTTCTTTGAAAAAATTACAAGAGCAGAGAGCTGTATATAATGCACATGCCAATTCAGGAGCTGGATATGGCCCACCATCTCAGGAGTTGTTGAGGCAGACCAAGTTGTGCCTCCTGTTCCAAGCCTGTTTCCCTCAGTAAAACTGCTTCAGCAATTTAGCGAGATGCTGCAGGGATATATAAACAGGCAAATGCATGTGGTGATGGCTCCTATGGACTGGGTTCCCAAAAGAGAAACGTGGGCGTAAAAAGTAAACATTCCTTCTCCAATTTCCATTTTCACCTCCTTATGATTTCAGTATTTTCTCTCAAGATTTATTACACAAAGATAAGTGGGTAAAGTCATATCCTTGAGCATTCATTCATTGCAATCAATACAACTCAGAAAAACGTAAGAATGGTTTACCAGTTCTCCTGTGACATGAGAACCATACATGGGAAAAGTCCTCAAAAGAAAGGGGAAAGAGCAGGCATTGGTAAGCTAGGTTGTGAAGCTCACCGGCTTTCGAGGCTGCAGTAGGAGAAGTCACTTGATTGTAATGCCCAGAGAGTTTGTAAAGCCTTGGAAAACATGACATTTCACGAGTGGCTCCAGTGACAATGCACCTGCACCCCAGATTCCAGCTGAGGTCATAGAGGAGCGGAATGAGAACATAGAAGAGTCACGGTTCCCATGGCAACCAGAGACCTTGCAGATCCTGTCTGCTTCAAACCCACATTCAAGTCATGCAGTGGCTTAACTGTGAGGGTAAGAGGATAATGAAGGGAGCGGATGCCAGGGTCTTGCATTTTTGAAGAAATGTTTGTATCCTTGTTGATCGGGAATCGAAGAAATAGGCTATGAGGGATAAATCCCAGCATGTCCAGGCAGAACAAGGGATCCCATTGAAGTCTGAGAGCTCGCACTTCCACCCAGGTCCACTAGATGGCCCTGTGCTCCGTGGGTCGCACCGTTTTTGATGGCAGGTAGCTCATCTGGCACCTGATGCAGGCTATAATCCCCCACCAATTCCAATGGAACAAGCTGGGACTGAGTGGGGCTTCAGAGCCCGTGGATGAACAATCTGAGCACCGGCACCAGTGGATTTGCCCTCTGCCACACTGCTCAAGAAATGGGAAAACCCGGGTTTTCTTCAGACTCAGGAATCTAGCCTAGGGTCCTATCAGTCTCATGGGGAGATGGGTGGTGAGAGGTCAGCACAGTAGACCATGCAGACCATCTCCCTATTTCATGAGATCCTTCATATGGGACACATCATTTTCCATCGGCCCTGCTTCTTCTACTATCCTACAAAGTGTGGATAGGAGAGAGATGGAAGCTGGGATGACCATGTTCCATGTGAAGTTGAGTGGCTACTCTCTTGGTTCATGAAGAGAAGAGGGAGTCATTCACCCTGCCTGTTGGATGGAGGACAGGATAAACCTGGCATGCAAAGAGAGATGTTCTGTGTTCACTCCAACTGCATGGGCCCTACTCCTTCGATGCTGACTTACAACAGGGCTCCACCCTGAAACTTGCCTATTGTATTTACCAGGGTCACATCAAGTCAAAACAAGATGCAGAGATGATTTGCCTATCTATATTCACAAAATGGTTGGTCTTCTTGTGAGACAAATACCTCTCTGTTGCAATTTCCTGTGGGATATTATCAGGAGTCCTCATACTAGCCCAAGGATGAAGCAGAACACAAGCAGGGGGATGAATTATCAGTCTGGCGAAGGCATGATGGGAACAATTTGAAGGGCATAAACATAGTAGGCATGAACATAGATGGTGCTGAAAGTTGAATGGTTCCAGGCTTCCAAGGTGAATATTCAAAAGATGAGAGTAAGTATATTTGTGGGGCCAGAAAAGCTGAAGGGTGTTGTTGCTGGAACACAAGTACAGAAAAAACACCCAATGAAACTCGCCATGGATCGTGGTCAAACCACAATCTCCATGACATATATTTAGGCTCATTATACAGTACAAACACAAGAAGTAGTCATTGTCCGCACATTGTCTGTACTACCATGACTACTGAACATGATTCCCTTTTCAGGACTACAACGACTTTGCAAGTTCCTGTCTCTTTTCTTTTGCTCCCAAGGGACAGCTGAATATGTGAATTCTGATTTCTTTTTTCTCTGGCACAAGAACCATGATCATAGGCATTCCAAACTTCCCAGCACTTTCCCCCACGACCTACAAATTAAACCAGTTGATCCTGGAATTATGCAACACTAATCCCTGCACTGCTTGTCTTGAGGACTTCCATCAATATTAACACGAGTCTACAGAAGGGCTCCATTCCTCTGGACACTGGAGCTCCAATGACATTGGGAGAGTTGGTATTAAATGTCCTGTGAAATTCCTGAATGCTATCAATACATGCTAACATTGATTCAGCCCAAAATCCTAACATTATTCTCCAAGAGAAGAAATGCAGGTGAGTGTTGAGCACAGGTCTCTTTGAGCACAGTAGCCTGCTGAAAGCTGTTGGTGGACTTGGGTTGCTTGAGAACTTGTTGCTGTTTTAGAGTGTTGATTCTTATTGTGACAAGAGGAGAAAAGAAAAGATAAAGAGAAGTGGAAAGTTAGGAGGCTCAAGTTGTTTTCATTTGTTTGTTATTTCCACATTCCCAGAGTGCTTGGGACTCGAACCCGGGCTTCGAGGATGCAAGCCAGGCACACTACCAGTTGTGCTAAATGGCCTGCTCTGGAAGGGATCTTCTGAGATACAACATTTGATCACCTCCAGTCTTAACTTATGGAATTGTATGCAGAGAATCAAACATGACCAAGCCAATCAATGTCTCAGGAATTCCTAATTCTCCTGTCCAAAACAATCCCACAGGAACTATTTTGCATGTCAATAACCAAGCCTAACCTTGTGTCCTAAGGAAAAGATTTTTCCCCTCTAATTAAGGTTGAAAATGGTAGTAGCTGATTCATCTGAGAGCAGGAAAATATATCATATATCCAAAAAGGCCAGTAACCGGGGCAGAGGTTGAAATATGGGGGATTGAGAAGATGCTAAATTGGTGAATTTGAATGGAGATATTGGGGATCATTCACATATGAATGCCTATCCATTACATTCAAAACTATCAGACATTTTACAGAAAGAATTTTTTTCTTATTTTTCTGTTTCGCCTTTTCGTTGAAAAATTCTAAAGAGCATAGAGTTGTACACAATGCACAAGCCAATTCAGGAGCTGGATCTTGCCCAACATCTCAGGAGTTGTTGAGGCAGAGGAAGTTGTGCCTCCTGTTTCCCTCAGTAAAATTGCTTCAGCAATTTAGCAAGACGCTGCAGGGAGATATAAACAGGCAAAAGCATGTGGTGATGGCTCATATGGACTGGTGTCCCAGAATAGAAACGTGGTGGCAAAAAGGAAACATTCCTTCTCCAATTTCTAACTTCTACTCCTTATGTTTTCAATTATTTCTCTGAAGATTTATTACACAGAGATAAGTGACTAAAGTCATATACTTGAGCATTCATTTCATTGCAATCAATATAGCTCAGAAAAATGTAAGAATTATTTACCAATTCTCCTGTGACATGAGAGTCATATATGGTGAAAGGCCTCTAATGAAAGGAGAAGCAGCATGCATTGGTAAGCTACTTTTGAAGCTCAAATCTTTCCAGGATCCAGTAGGAGAAGTCAATTAATTACAATCCCCAGATTGTTTGTAAAGTCTTGGGCAAAATGAATTTTCACGTTTGGCTCCAGTGACAATGCTCATGCACCCAGATTACAGCTGAGGTCATAGAGGAGTGGAATGAGAACACGGAAGCGTCATGGTTCCCATGGCAACCAGAGACCTTTCAGATGCTGTCTGCTTCAAACCCACATTCAAGACATTCTGTGGCTCAGCTTGAGACTAAGAGGATAATGAATGGAGCAGGTGCCAGGATCTGGCGTTTTTGAAGAAAAGTTTCAATCCTTGTTGCCTGGGAGTCGAGGAATGGGGCTATGAGCAATAAATCCCCTCATATCCAGGCAGGACAAGGAATCTCATTGAAGTTTGAGAGCTCGCACTTCCAACCAGGTCCACTAGGTTGCGCTGTGCTCCGTTGGTCGCACCGTTTTTGATGGCAGGCAGCTCATCTGGCTCCTGATGCAGGCTATTAGCCCCCACCAATTACAATGAAACAAGCTGGGACTTAGTGTGCTTGAGAGTCCATGTATCAACAATCTGAGCACCGGCAGCATTGGATTTGCCCTCCGCAACACTGCTCAAAATGGGAAATCCCAGGGTTTCTTCAGATTCAGGAAACTAGCATAGGGTCCATCAGCCTCATGGAGAGATGGGTGGTCAGTGCTCAGCACTGTAGACCATGCAGTGCATCTCCGTATTTTAGGAGATCCTTGATATGGGACACTTCATTTTCCATATGCCCGGCTTCTCCTACTATCCTAGGAAGTATGGATAGGAGAGAGGTGGAAACTGGGATGTCCATGTTCCATGGGAATTTGTGTGGCTACTCTCTTGGTTCATGAAGAGAAGAGGGAGATATTCACCCTGCCTGCTGGAAGGAGGACAGGATAAACCTGACATGCAAGGAGATGATCTGTACTCACTCCAACTGCCTGTCCCCTCCTTCTTTGCTGCTGGCTTACAACTACTCTCCACACTGAAACTTACCTATTGCATTTGGCAGGTTCACATCAATTCAAAACATGATGCAGAGATGATTTGCCTATTATATTCACAAAATGCTTGGTCTTCTTGAAAGACATATACATCTCTTTCGCAATTTCCTGAGGGATATTACCAGGAGTCCTCTAACCAGTCCCTGGTTGGAGCAGACCACAAGCAGGGGGATGAATTCTCAGTCGGGCCATGGCATGATGGGCACAATTTCAAGGGCATAACACTAGACAAGGACATGGATTGTGCTGAAAGTTGAATGGTTCCAAGCTTCCAAGGTGAATATTCTAAAGATTTGAGTAAGTATATTTGTGGGCCCAGAAAAGATGAAGGTTGTTGATGCTAAAACAAAAGTATAGAAAAGACATCCGATGAAACTCGCCATGGATCATGGTCAAACTTCAAACTCCACGACATATATTCAGGCTCATTATACAGTACAAAAACAGAAAGTAGTCATTGTCCGCCCATTGTCTGTGCTACCATGAATACAGAACATCATTCCCTCTTAAGGACAACAATGATCTTGCAAGTCCCTGTCACTTTTCTGTTGCTCCCAAGGGACACCCAAATATGCGAATGCTGATTCCTATTATCTCTGCAACAAGAACCATGAGCATAGGCATTCCCAACTTCCCAGCAATTTCCCCCACGACCTCCAATTTAAGTCAGTTGATCCTGGGATATGCAACACTAATCCCTGCACTGCTTGTCTTGAGGACATCCCTGAATATTAACAAGAGTCTACAGAAGGGCTCCAATCCTCTTGACACTGGATTTCCAAGGACTTTGAATGTGTAGGTATTCAATGCCCTGTGAACCTCTGAATGTTATCAATACATGCTAACATTGATTCAGCCCAAATCCTAACTTTATTCTCCAAGAAATCACAGGCAAGTGTTTGCAAAGCAAGAGTGAGAGAGTTTCCAGGGACAAGCATGTTTGTCTTTTGTGTTCACCTATTGGTTTTCCAGTAGACAATGTGGTACACGTGGAAAGTGCTCTGCTGTGGAATCCCCGTCATGGCCAGAGAGTATGGCAGTGGGTCGAATAAGACTGGGGAGTGCCAGTTGTCATTTTGAATTTTCTGAAATCTTCTGCACAATGTACAGCTGAAGAAGTTGCTGAAGAACTATCCTCATAAGCATACTCATGAGAGGCCAGTTTTCTCTGTCCTAAGGAGTGTAGAGGGACTTCGTGGAATAAGTACTCTGTAGAAATGCAGGTGAGTGTTGAGCACAGCTCTCTTGGAGCACAGTAGTTTGCTGAAAGCATTTGGTGGACTTGGTGTGCATGAGATACTGGTGCTGATTTAGAGTGTTGACTACTTTTGTGACGAGAGGAGAAAGGAAAAGAAAAAGAGACAGTGGAAAGTTAGGTGGCTCAAATTGTTTTCCCTTGTTTGCTATTTCCACATTCCCATAGTGAGGGACTCAAACCTGGGCCTCAAGGTTGCAAGGCAAACACTCTACCTGATGGTCTAAATGGCCAGCTCTGGAAGGGATACTCTGATATACAACACTTGATCACCTCCAGTCTTAATTTGTGAAATTGTATGCAGAGAATCAAACATGACAAAACCAATCAATGTCTCAGCAATACATAATTTTCCTATCCAAAACAATCAGGCAATGAACTATTTTGCATATAATTACCCAAGCCCAGCCCTGTGTCCTGAGGAAGAGATTTTTCCACTCTTAAATAAGGTGGAAAAATGAAGTAGCTGATTGATCCGAGAGCAGGAAAATATATCACAGATCCAAGGAGGAAAGAAACCGGGGCAGAGGCAGAAATATGTGGAATTGAGAAGATGCTAAATTGGTGAATATGAATGGAGATATTGGGGATCATTCACATATGAATGACTATTCATTACTTTCAAAACTATCTGACAAATTCCCAGAATTTTTTTCTTATTTTTCCTTTTGACATTTTCTTTGAAAAACTCTAAAGAGCATAGAGTTGTATACAATGCACAAGCCAATTCAGGAGCTGGATCTTGCCCACCATCTCAGGAGTTGGTGAGGCAGAGGAAGTTGTGCCTCCTGTTCCAAGCCTGTTTCCCTCAGTAAAATTCCTTCAGCAATTTATCGAGAAGCTGCAGGGAGATATAAACAGGTAAAAGCATGGGGTGATGACTCATATGGACTGGGTTCCCAGAATAGAAACGTGGTGGCAAAAAGGAAACATTCCTTCTCCAATTTCTAACTTCTCCTCCTTATATTTTCAATTATTTCTCTGAAGATTTTTTACACAGAGATAAGTGAATAAAGTCATATCCTTGAGCATTCATTTCATTGCAATCAATATAAATCAGAAAAACATAAGAATTATTTATCAGTTCTCCTGTGACATGAGAGCCATATATGGGAAAAGTTCTCTAATGAAAGGAGAAGGAGCAGGCATTGGTAAGCTTCTTTGTGAAGCTCAGGGCCTTCCAGGATCCAGTAGGAGAAGTGAATTCATTGCAATCCCCATATTGTTTGTAAAGCCTTGGGCAACATAAACTTTCACGACTGGCTCCAGTGAAATTGCTCATGCACCCAGATTCCAGCTGAGGTCATAGAGGAGTGGAATGAGAACACGGAAGCATCACGGTTCCCATGGCAACCAGAGACCTTTCAGTTGCTGTCCGCTTCAAACCCACATTCAAGACATTCGGTGGCTCAGCTGTGAGTGTAAGAGGATAATGAATGGAGCAGGTGCCAGGGTCTTGCGTTTTTGAAGAAAAGTTTCAATCCTTGTTACCTGGGAGTCGAAGAAATAGACTATGAGCATAAAATCCCCACATATCCAGGCAGGACAAGGGTTCCCGTTGAAGTCTGGGAGCTCGCACTTCCACCCAGGTCCACTAGGTGGTGCTGTGCTCCGTTGGTCGCACTGTTTTTGATGGCTGGCAGCTCATCTGGCTCCTGATGCAGGCTATTAACCCCCACCAATTACAGTGGAAAAAGCTCGAACTGAGTGTGCTTGAGAGTCCATGTATCAACAATCTGAGCACCGACACCAGGGGATTTGCCCTCCGCAACACTGCTAAAGAAATGGGAAAACCCGGGTTTTCTTCAGACTCAGGAAACTAGCCTAGGGTTCATCAGCCTCATGGAGAGATGGTTGGTGAGTGCTCAGTACTGTAGGCCATGAGTGCATCTCCGTATTTTAGGAGATCCTTGATATGGGACACTTCATTTTCCATATGCCCGGCTTCTCCTACTATCCTAGGAAGTATGGATAGGAGAGAGGTGGAAGCTGGGATGTCCATGTTCCATGTGAATTTGAGTGGCTACTCTCTTGGTTCATGAAGAGAAGAGGGAGTCATTCACCCTGCCTGTTGGATGGAGGACAGGATAAACCTGACATGCAAGGAGAGTTGATCTGTACTCACTCCATCTGTCTGTCCCCTCCTTCTTTGCTGCTGGCTTACAACTACTCTCCACACTGAAACTTACCTATTGCATTTGGCAGGGTCACATCAGGTCAAAATCTGATGCAGAGATGCCTTGCCTATCTATATTCACAAAATGCTTGGTCTTCTTGAGAGACATATATTTCTCTGTCGCAATATCCTGAGGGATATTACCAGGAGTTCTCTAACCAGCCACAGGATGGAGCAGACCACAAGCAGGGGGATGAATTATCAGCCTGGCCATGGCATGATGGGCAAAATTTCAAGGGCATAACACTAGACAAGGACATGGATTGTGCTAAAAGTTGAATGGTTCCAAGCTTCCAAGGTGAATATTCAAATGATTTGAGTAAGTATATTTGTGGGGCCAGAAAAGCAGAAGGTTGTTGATGCTGGAAAACAAGTACAGAAAACACACCCGATGAAACTTCTGTGGATCAGGGTGAAACCTCACACTCCACGACATATATTCAGACTCATTATACAGTACAAACACAGGGACTAGTCAGTGTCCGCCCATTGTCTGTGCTACCATGAATACTGAACATTATTCACCTTTTCAGGACAACAGTGACCTTGCAAGTACCTGTCTCTTTACTGTTGCTACCAAGAGTCAACTGAATATGCGAATGCTTAATCCCATTTTCCCTGGCACAAGAAACATTATCATAGGCTTTTCCAAATTCCCAGCACTTTCCCCCAAGACCTACAATTTAAGCCAGCTGATCCTGGGATATGCAACCCCAATCCCTACACTGCTTGTCTTGAGGACATCCATCAATATTAACAAGGGTCTACAGAAGGGCTCCAATCCTCTTGACACTGGAGCTCCAATGACACTGGGAGAGTAAGTATAGAATGCCCTGAGAATCTTCCTGAATGCTTTCAATACATGCTAACATTGATTCAGCCCCAAATCCTAACATTATTTTCCAAGAAATCACAGGCAAGATTCTGCAAAGCAAGAGTGAGAGGAGTTCCAGGGACAAGCGTGGTTGTCTTTTGTGTTCACCTCCTCGTTTTCCAGTAGACAATGTGGTACACGTGGAAAGTGCTCTGCTCTGGAAGCCCTGTCACAGCCATAGATTATGGCATTCGGTCAAAGAAGACTGGGGAGTGCCAGGTACAGTTCGTTTGTCTTTTTTAATTTCCTGAAATCTTCTGCACAATGCACAGCTGAAGAAGGTCTGAGGAAATATCCTCGTAAGCATACTCATGAGAAGCCAGTTTTCACTGTCCTAAGCAGTGTAGAGGGACTTCGTGGAACAAGCACTCTGAAGAAATGCAAGTGAGTGTTGAGCATGGTTCCCTTGGATCACAGTAGCCTGCTGAAAGCTGTTGGTGGACTTGGGTTGCATGAGAAGCTGGTGCTGTTTTAAAGTGTTGATTGCTTTTGTGATGAAAGGAGAGAAGGAAAATAAATGAGACGGTGAAGTTTAGGAGGCTCAAGTTGTTTTCCCTTGTTTGCTATTTCCACACTCCCAGAGTGCTTTGTACTTGAACCCAGGCATCAAGAATGCAAGGTAGGCACTCTACCAGATGGGCTAAATGGTCAGCTCTGGAAGGGACCCTCTGAGATACAACACGTGATCACCTCCTGTCTTAATTTGTGAAATTGTATACAGAGAATCAAACATGACGAAGCCAAACAATGTCTCAGGAATTCCTAATTCTGCTCTCCAGAACAATCCGGCAAGGAAATATTTTGCATGTCAATACCCACACCTAGCCCTGTGTCCTGAGGAAAAGATTTTTCCACTTTTAATTAAGGATGAAAATGGAAGTAGCTGATTGATCCGAGAGCAGGAAAATATATCAGGGATCCAAGGAGTCAAGAAACCAGGGCACAGGCAGAAATATGTGGGATTGAGAAGATGCTAAATTGGTGACTATGAATGGAGATATTGGGTTCATTCACATATGAATGCCTATCCATACATTCAAAACTATCTGACACTTTCCCAGAAAGAATTTTTTTCTTATTTTTCCTTTTGACCTTTTCTTTGAAAAATTCTAAAGAGCAGAGAGCTGTACATAATGCACAAGCCAGTTCAGGAGCTGGATCTTGCCCACCATCTCAGGAGTTGGTGAGGCAGAGGAATTTGTGTCTCTGTTACAAATCTGTTTCCCTCAGTAAAAGTGCTTCAGCAATTTAGCGAGATGCTGCAGGGAGATATAAACAGGCAAAAGCATGTAGTGATGGCTCATATGGACTGGGGTCCCAGAATAGAAACTTGGGGGCAAAAAGGAAACATTCCTTCTCCAATTTCTGTCTTCTCCTCCTTATGTTTTCAGTTATTTCTCTCAAGATTTATTACACAGAGATAAGTGACTAAAATCATATCCTTGAGCATTCATTTCATTGCAATCAATATAGCTCAGAAAAACGTAAGAATTGTTTACCAGTTCTTCTGTGCCATGAGAGTCTTACATGGGAAAAGTCCGCTAATGAAATGGGAAGGAGCAGGCATTGGTAAGCTAGGTTGTGAAACTCACGGTGTTTTGGAGCCTAGAGTAAGATAAATCACTTGATTGGAATCCCCAGAGTGTTTATAAAGCCTTGGGCAGCATGAACATTCACGAGTGGCTCCAGCGACAGTGCACCTGCACCCCAGATTCCAGCTGAGGTCATAAAGGATTGGAATGAGAACACAGAAGCGTCACGGTTCCCATGGCAACCAGATACCTTTCAGTTGCTGTCCGCTTCAAACCCACATTCAAGACATGCGTTGGCTCAGCTGTGAGGGTAAGGAAAAATGAAGGGAGCAGGTGCCAGGTCTTGCATTTTTGAAGAAATGATTCTATCCTTGTTGCCCGGCAGTCGAGGAAATAGGCTATGTGCGATAACTCACCACATATCCAGCAAAAAAAGGAATCCCATTGAATTTCGGAGAGTTCACACTTCCACCCAGGTCCATTAGGTGGCGCTGTACTTGTTGGTCGCACCGTTTTTGATATCAGGCAGCTCAAGTGGCTCCTGATGCACCTATTGGGCCCCACCAATTCCAGTGTAAAAGCTGGGACTGAGGGGAGCTTGAGAGCCCGTGGATCAACAATCAGAGCACCTCGCACCATTGTTTCCTCAGACTCATGAAAGGAAGCTAGGTTCCTATCAGCCTCACGAAGAGATGAGTGGTGAGTGCTCAGCACAGTAGAGCATGCGGTGCATCTCCATATTCTAGGAGATCCTTGATATGGGACACATTATTTTCCATCTGCCCAGCTTCTCCTACTGTCCTAGGAAGTGTGGATATGAGAGAGATAGAAGCTGGGTTGTCCATGTTCCATGTGAAGGTGAGTTGCTCCTCTCTTGGTTCATGAAGAGAGGAGGGAGTCATTCACCCTGCCTGTTGGATGGACGACAGGATAAACCTGGCATGCAAGGAGAGATGTTCTATGATCACTCCAACTGCCTGTCCCCTCCTCATTCGCTGCTGGCTTACAACTGGGCTCCACACTGAAACATAACTGCTGTATTTGCCAGGATCACATTAAGTGAAAACAAGATGCAGAGATGATTTGCCTATCTGTATTCACAAAATGGTAAGTCTTCTTGAGAGACAAATACATCTCTGTCCCAATTTCCTGTGGGATATTACCAGGAGTCCTCTAACCAGCACCAGGATGGAGCAGACCACAAGCAGTAGGTTGAATTATCAGTCTGGCCATGACATGATAGGCACAATTTCAAGGGCATAACAGTAGGCATGAACATAGATGGTGCTGAAAGTTGAGTGGTTCCAAGCATCCAAGGTGAATATTCAAAAGATGAGAGCATGTATATTTGTGGGGCCAGAAAAGCTGATGGGTGTTGATGCTGGAGCTGAAGTACAGTAAAGGCACACGATGAAACTCACCATGGATCATAGTCAAACCTCAAACTCCACGACATATATTCAGGCTCATTTTACAGTACAAACCCAGGAAGTAGTGATTGTCCTCTCATTGTATGTGCTACCAAAAATACTGAACATCATTCCCCTTTTCAGGACAACAATGACCTTGCAAGTTTCTGTCTCTTTCTGTTGATCACAAGGGACAGCCGAATATGTGAAGCTGATTCTTATTTTCTGTGGCACAAGAACCATGAGCATAGGCATTTCAAACATCCCAGCACTTGCTCCCTGACTTACAATTTAAGCCAGTTGATCTGTGATAGGCAACACTAATCCCTGCACTGCTTGTCTTGAGGACGTCCATCAATTTTAACAAGAGTCTACAGAAGGCATCCATTCCTCTTGAAACTGGAGTTCCAATGACAGTGACAGAGTAGGTATTAAATGCCCTGTGAACCTCCTGAATGCTATCAATACATGCTAGCATTGATTCAGCCCCAAATCCTAACTTTATTCTCCAAGAAATCACAGGCAAGATTCTGCAAAGCAAGAGTGAGAGGAGTTCCAGGGACAAGCTTGGTTGTCTTTTGTATTCACCTCTTGGTTTTCCAGTAGACAATGTGGTACACGTGGAAAGTGCTCTGCTTTGGAATCCCTGTCATGGCCTGAAAGTAAGGTAGTGGGTTGAAGAAGACTGGGGAGTGCCAGGGAAATGTGCGGTTGTCATTTTGAATTTCCTGAAATCTTCTGCACAATGTACAGCTGAAGAATGTGCTGAAGAATTATCCTCATAAGCGTACTCATGAGAGGCCAGTGTTCTCTCTCCAAAGGAGTTTAGAGTGTCTTTGTGGAACAAGTACTCTGTAGAAATGCAGGTGAGTGTTAAGCATGGCTCTCTTGGAGCACAGTAGCCTTCTGAAAGCATTTGGTGAACTTGGGGTGCATGAGAAACTGGTGCTGTTTTAGAGTGTTGACTACTTTTGTAACGAGAGGAGAATAGAAAAAAAAGAGACAGTGGAAGGTAGGATACTCAAATTGTTATTCCTTGTTTGCTATTTCCACATTAACAGAGTGCGTGGGACTCGATACCAGGTCTCGAGGATGCAAGGCAGGCACACTACCTACAGATGGGCTAAATGGCCTGCTATGGAAGGGAAACTATCAGATACAACACTTGATCACCTCCAGTCTTAATTTGTGAAATTGTATGCAGAGAATCAAACATGACCAAGCCAATCAATGTCTCAGGAATTCCTAATTCTTATGTCAAAACAATCCAGTAAGGAACTACTTTCCATGTCAATACCCAAGCCTAGAACTTGTCGTGAGGAAAAGATTTTTCCCCTCTTAAATTAGGGTGAATATGGAAGTAGTTGATTGATCTGAGAGCAGGAAAATATATCAGGCATCCAAGGTGGCCAGAAACCGGGTAAGAGGCAGAAATATGTGGGATTGGGAAGATGCTATATTGGTGAATATGAAAGGAGATATTGGGGATCATTCCATATGAATGCCTATCCATTACATTCAAAATTATCTACACTTTGCCAGAAATTTTTTTTTCTTATTTTTAATTTTGACATTTTTGAAAAATTGTAAAGAACAGAGGTCTGTAGATAATGCACAAGCCTTTTGAGGAGCTGGATCTTGCACACCATCTCAGGAGTTGGTGAGGCAGAGGAAGTTGTGCCTCCTGTTCCAAGCCTGTTTCCCTCAGTAAAAGTGCTTCAGCAATTTTGTGAGACACTGCAGGGAGATATTAACAGCAAAATGCATGTGGTGATGGCTCATATGGCCTGGGGTCCAAGAATAGAAAGGTGGTGGCAAAAAGAAAACATTCCTTCTCCAATTTCTATCTTCTCCTCCTAATGTTTTCAGTTATATCTCTCAAGATTTATTACACAGAGATAAGTGACTAAAGTCATATCCTTGAGCATTCAATTCATTGCCATAAATATAACTCAGAAAAATGTAAGATTTGTTTACCAGTTCTCCTGTGACATGAGAGCAATAAATGAAAAAGTACTCTAATGAAAGGGGAAGGAGAAGGCATTGGTAAGCTAGGTTGTGAAGCCCATGGGCTTTGGAGACTCCAGTATGAAAACTCACTTGATTGAAATCCCCATATTGTTTGTAAAGCTTTGCGCAACATGAAATTTCACGAGTGGCTCCAGTGACATTGCACCAGCACACCAGATTTCAGCTTAGGTCATAGAGGAGTGAAATGAGAACACGGAAGCTTCACGGTTCCCACGGCAACCAGAGACCTATCAGTTGCTGTCCGCTTCAAACCCACATT
The DNA here is from genome assembly GCF_902686445.1 of Sciurus carolinensis. Taxonomy (NCBI): domain Eukaryota; kingdom Metazoa; phylum Chordata; class Mammalia; order Rodentia; family Sciuridae; genus Sciurus; species Sciurus carolinensis. The sequence continues at coordinate 724,097 of NW_025920103.1, forward strand.
CAAGACATTCGGTGGCTCAGCTCTGAGTGTAAGAGGATAATGAAGGGAGCGGATGCCAGGGTCTTGCATTTGTGAAGAAATGATTCCATCCTTGATGTCGGGAGTCAAGGAAATGGGCTATGAGCGATAAATCCCAGGATATCCAGGCAGGACAAGGGATCCCAATGAAGTCTAAGAGTTCGCACTTCCACCCAGGGCCACTAGGTGGCGCTGTGCTCCGTTGGTCACACCGTTTTTGATGGCAGGCAGCTCTTCTGGCTCCTGATGCAGGGTATTAGCCCCCACCAATTCCAGTGCAACAAGCTGTGACTGAGGGGAGCTTGAGAGCCAGAGGATCAAAAATCTGAGAACCGGCACCATTGGATTTGCCCTCCACAACATTGCTAAAAAAGTGGGAAAACCAGGGTTTCTTCAGATTCAAGAAACTAGCCTAGTTTCTTATCAGCCTCACGGAGAGATGGGTGGTGAGTGCTCAGCACAGTAGAGCATGCAGTGCATCTCCGTATTTTAGGATATCCTTGATATGGGACACAACATTTTCCATCTGCCTGGCTTCTCCTACTAACCTAGGAAGTGTGGATAGGAGCGAAATGTAAGCTGGGATGTCCATGTTCCATGGGAAGGTGAGTGCATCCTCTATTGGTTCATGTAGAGAAGAGGGAGTCATTCATCCTGCCTTTTGGATGGAGGACAGGATAATCCTGACATGCAAGGAGACATATTCAGTGCTCACACCAACTGCCTGTCCACTCCTCCTTCACTGCTGGCTTCTAACTAGGCTCCACACTGAAACTTACCTACTGTATTTGCCAGGGTCACATCAATTCAAAACAAGATGCAGAGATCATTTGCCTATCTATATTCAAAAAATGGTTGGTCTTCTTGAGAGACATATACCTCTCTTTTGCAATTTCCTGTGGTATATTATCAGGAGACCTCTCGCCATCCCCAGAATGGAGCAAACCACAAGCAGGGGGATGAATTATCAGTCTGGAGATGGCATGACGGGCACAATTTCAAGGGCATAACACTAGGCATGAACATAGATGGTGCTGAATGTTGAATGGTTCCAAGCTTCCAAGATGAATATTCAAAAGATTTGAGTAAGTATATTTGTTGGGTGAGAAAAGCTGAAGGTTGTTGATGCTGGAACACAAATACAGAAAAGAAACCCGATGAAACTCGCCATGGATCTTGGTCAAACCTCAAACTCCATGACATATATTCAGGCTCATTATACAGTACAAACACAGGAAGTTATCATTGTCTGCCCTATGTCTGTGCTACCATGAAGTGATCATCATTCCTCTTTTCAGGACAACAATGACCTTGAAAGTTCTTGTCACTTTTCTGTTGCTCCCAAGGGACAGCTTAATATGCGAATGGTGATTCCTATTTTCTCTGGCACAAGAACAATGAGCATAGGCATTCCCAACTTCCCAACACTTTCCCCCACGACCTACAAATTAAGCCAGTTGATCCTGGGTTATGCAACACTAATTCCTGCACTGCTAGTCTTGAGGACCTCCATTAATATTAACAGGATTCTACAGAAGGGCTCCATTGCTCTTGACACTGGAGCTCCAATGACATTGAAAGTGTAGGTAGTAATGCACTGTGAACCTCCTGAATGCTATCAATACATGCTAACATTGATTCAGCCCCAAATCCAAGTTTATTCTGCAAGAAATCACAGGCAATCATCTGCAAAGCAAGAGTGAGAGGAGTTCCAGGGACAAACATGGTTGTCTTTTGTGTTCACCTCTTGGTTTTCCAGTAGACAATGTGGTACACGTGGAAAGTGCTCTGCTTGGAAGCCCCGTCACAGCCAGAGAGTATGGCAGTGGGTCGAAGAAGCCTGGGGAGTGCCAGGTACAAGGGCGGTTGTCATTTTGAATTTCCTGAAATCTTCTGCACAATGCACAGGTAACAAAGGTGCTGAAGAATTATCCTCATAAACATACTCATGAGAGGCCAGTTTTCTCTCTCCTAAGGAGTGTAGAGAGACTTCGTGGATCAAGTATTCTGAAGAAATGCAGTTGAGTGTTGAGCATGGCTCTCTTGGAGCACAGGAGTCTGCTGAAAGCTGTTGGTGAACTTGATTTGCATGGGATGTTGGTGCTGTTTTATAGTGTTGATTCCTTTTGTGTTGAAATGAGAAAAGAAAAGAAAAAAGAGACAGTGGAAGGATACGAGCCTCAAATTTTTTTCCCTTGTTTGCTATTTCCACTTTCCAAGAGTGCTTGGGACTCGAACCTGGGCCTGGAGCATGCAAGGCAGACACTCTACCATTTGGGGTAAATGGCCTGCTCTGGAAGGGCAACACTTGATCACCTCCAGTCTTAATTTGTGAAATTGTATGTAGAGAATCAAACATGGCAAAACAGTTCAATGTCTCAAGAATTCCTAATTCTACGTTCCAAAACAATCCAGGAAGCCACTATTTTGCATGTCAATACCCACGGCTAGCCCTGTGTCCTGAGGAAAAGATTTTTCCCCTCTTAAATAAGTTCAAAATGGAAGTAGCTAATTGATCCGAGAGCAAGAAAATATATCAACTATCCATGGAGGCCAGAAACTGGGGCAGAAGCAGAAATATGTGGGATAGAGAAGACGCTAAATTAGTGAGTATTAATGGAGATATTGGGGGTGATTCACATATGAATGACTATCCATTACATTCAAAACTATCTGACACTTTCCCAGAAAGAATTTTTTCTTATTTTTCCTTTTGAACTTTTCTTAGAAAAATTCTAAAAGCAGAGAATTGTACAATATGCACAAGGGAGTTCAGGAACTGGACATTGCCCACCATCTCAGGAGTTGGTGCGGCAGGGGAAATTGTGCCTCCTGCTTCAAGCCTGTTTCCCTCAGTAAATGTGCTTCAGCAAATTAGCGAGATACTGCAGGGAGATATAAACAGGCAAATGCATGTGGTGATGGCTCATATGGCCTGGGGTCCCAGAATAGAAACGTGGTGGCAAAAAGGAAACATTCCTTCTCCAATTTCTGTCTTCTCCTCCTTATGTTTTCAGTTATTTCTCTCAAGATTTATTGCCCAGAGATAAGTGACTAAAGTCATATCCTTGAGCATTCATTTCATTGCAATCAATATAACTCAGAAAAACCTAAGAATTGTTTACCAGTTCTCCTGTGACATGAGAGCCATACATGGGAAAAGTCCTCTAATGAAAGAGGAAGGAGCAGGCATTGGTAAGCTAGGTTGTGAAACTCATGGGGTTTCGAGGCTCCAATAGGAGAAGTCACTTGATTGCAAACCCCAGAGTGTTTGTAAAACCTTGGGCAACATGAAGTTTAACGAGTGGCTCCATTGACATTACACCTGCACCCCAGATTCCAGCTGAGGTTACAGAGGAGTGGAATGAGAACACAGAAGCGTCACGGCTCCCATGGCAACCACAGACATTTCAGTTGCTGTCCGCTTCAAACCCACATTCAAGACATGCAGTGGCTCAGCTGTGAGGGTAAGAGGATAATGAAGGGAGCGGGTGCCAGGGTCTTGCATTTTTTAAGTAATGATTCCATCCTTGTTGCCTGGGAGTCAAGGAAATAGGCTATGAGCGATAAATACCAGCATATCCAGGCAGGACAAGGTATCCCATTGAAGTCTGAGGACTCGCATTTCCACCCAGGTCCACTAGGTGGCGCTGGGATCCGTTGGTTGCACCATTTTTGGTGGCAGTCAGCTCATCTGGCTCCTGATGCAGGCTATTAGACCCCACCAAATTTAGTGGAACAAGCTGGGACTGAGGAGTGCTTGAGAGCCCATGGATCAACAATCTGAGCACTGGCACCAATGGATTTACCCTCCGCAACACTGCTCAAGAAATGGGAAAACCAGGGTTTTCTTCAGACTCAGGAAAGTAGCCTAGGGTCCTATCAGACTCACGGAGAGATGAGTAGTGAGTGCTCAGCACATTACAACATGCAGTGCATCTCCGTATTTTAGGAGATCCTTGATATGGGACACATCATTTTCCATCTGCCCGGCTCCTCCTAGTATCGTACGAAGTGAGGATAGGAGAGAGATGCAAGGTGGGATGTTTATGTTCCATGTAAAGGTGAGTGTCTCCTCTCTTGGTTCACAAAAAGAAGAGGGAGTCATTCACCCTGCCTGTTGGATGGAGGACAGAATAAACCTGACATGAAAGGAGAGATGTTCTGTGATCACTCCAACTGGTTGTCCCCTCCTTCTTCACTGCTGGCTTACAACTGGGCTCCACACTGAAACATACCTATTGTATTTGTAAGAGTCAATTCAAGTCAAAACAAAATGCAGAGATGATTTGCCAATCTATATTCACAAAATGGTTGGTCTTCTTGAGAGACAAATCCTCTCTGTCGCAATTTCCTGTGCGATATTACCAGGAGTCCTCTAACTAGCCCCAGGATGGATCAGACCACAAGCAGGGGGATGAATTATCAGTCTGGCAATGGCATGATGGGCACAATTTCTTGGGCATAACACTAGGCATGAATATAGATGGTGCTGAAAGTTTAATGGTTCCAACCTTCCAAGGTGAAAATTCAAAAGATGGTAGTAAGTATATTTGTGGGGCGAGAAAAGCTGAAGGATGTTGATGCTGGAGCACAAGTACAGAAAAGACACCTGATGAAACTTGCCATGGATCATGGTCAAGCCTCAAACTCCACGACATATATTCAAGCTCATCATACAGCACAAACACAGGAAGTAGTCATTGTCCTCTCATTCTGTGTGGTACCATGAATACTGAACATCATTCCCCTTTTCAGGACAACAATGACATGCAAGTTACTGTATCTTTTCTGTTGCTCCCAAGGGACACCTGAATATGCGAATGCTGATTCCTATTTTCTCTGGCACAAGAACCATGTGCATAGGGATTTCCAACTTCCGAGAACTTTCCCCCACGACATAAAATTTAAACCAGTTGATCCTGGGATATGCAACACTAATGCCTGCACTGCTTCTAATGAGCACATCCATCAATATTAACAAGAGTCTACTGAAGGGCTCCATTCCTCTTGACACTGGAGCTCCAGTGACATATGGAGAGTAGGTATGAAATGCCCTGTGAACTTCCTGAATTCTGTCAATACATGCTAACATTGATTCAACCCCAAATCCTAATATTATTCTCCAAGAAATCACAGGCAAACATCTGCAAAGAAAGAGTGAGAGGAGTTCCAGGGACAAGAATGGTTGTTCTTTGTGTTCACCTCTTGGTTTTCCAGTAGACAGTGTGGTACACGTGGAATGTGCTCTGCTGTGGAAGCCCCGTCAGGACCATAGAGTATGACAGTGGGTTGAAGAAGGCTGGGGAGTGCCAGGTACAAGTCCGGTTATCATTTTGAATTTTCTGAAATCTGCACAATGCACAGCTGAAGAAGGTGCTGAAGAATTATCCTCGTAAGCATACTCATGAGAGGCCAGTGTTCTCTATCCTAAGGAGTGTAGAGGGACTTCGTGGAACAAGTACACTGAAGAAATGCAGGTGAGTGTTGAGCACGGCTCTCTTGGAGCACAGTAGCCTGCTGAAAGCTGTTGGTGGACTTGGGATGCATGAGAAGCTGGTGGTGACTTAGATTGGTGATTCCTTTTGTGAGGAGAAGAGAAATGAAAAGAAAAGAGATGGTGGAAGATTAGGAGGCGTAAATTGTTTTCCCTTGTTTACTATTTCCACATTCCCAAAGTGCTTGGTACTTGAACCCGGGCCTGGAGGATGCAAAGCAGGCTCTCTACCAGATGGGTTAAATGGCCAGCTCTGAAAGGGACCTTCTGAGATACAACACTTGATCACCTCCAGACTTAATTTATGAAATTGTATGCAGAGAATCAAACATAACAAAGCCAATCAATGTCTCAGGAATTCCTATTCTCCTGTCCAAAACAATCCGGCAAGGAACTCTTTGGCATGTCAATACCCAAGCCAAGCCCTCTGTCCTCAGGAAATGTTTTTTCCCCACTTAAATAAAATGGAAGTAGCAGAATGACCCGAAGTCAGGAAAATATATTAGGAATCCAATGAGGCCAGAAACCAGGTCAGAGGCAGAAATATGTGGGATTTAGAAGATGCTAAATTGGTGAATATGAATGCAGATATTGGGGATCATTCACAAATGAATGCTTATCCATTACATTCAACACAATCTGATAATTTCCCAGAAACAATTTTTTTCTTATTTTTCTTTTTTGACCTTTTCTTTGAAAAATTCTAAAGAGCAGAGAGTTGTACATAATTCACAAGCCAGTTCCTGAGTTGGATCTTGCCCACGATATCAGGAGTTGGAGAGGCAGAGGAAATTGTGCCTCCTGACTCAAGCCTGTTTCCCTCAGTAAAATTGCTTCAGCAATTTAGCGAGATGCTGCAGGCAGATATAAACTGGCAAATGCATGTGGTGATGGCTCATATGGACTGGGGTCCCAGAATAGAAACGTGGTGGCAAAAAGGAAACATTACTTCTCCAATTTCTATCTTCTCCTCCTTATGTTTTCAGTTATTTCTCTCAAGATTTATTATACAGAGATAAGTTGCAAAGTCATATTCTTGAGCATTCATTTAATTGCAATCAATATAACTCAGAAAAACGTAAGAATTGTTTACCAGTTCTCCTGTGACATGAGAGACATACATGGGAAAAGTCCTCTAATGAAAGGTTTAGGAGCAGTTATTGGTAAGCTAGGTTGTGAAACTTATGGGGTTTGGAGGCTCCAGTAGGAGAAGACACTTGATTGCAATGCCCAGAATGTTTGTAAAGCCTTGTGCAACATGAACTTTCAAGAGTGGCTCCAGTGACATTGCACCTGCACCCCAGATTCCAGCTGATGTCATAGAGGAGTGGAATGAGAGCATGGAAGGGTCTCGGTTCCCAGGTCAACCAGAGACCTTTCAGTTGTTGTTCACTTCAACCCACATTCAAGACATGCATTGGCTCAGCTGGGAGGGTAAGAGGAAAATGAAGGCAGGGATGCGAGGGTCTTGCATTTTTGAAGAAATGATTCTTTCCTTGTTACCCGGGAGTGGAGGAAATAGGCTATGAGCAATAAATCCCAGCATATCTAGGCTGGACAAAGGAACCCATTGAAGTCTGAGAGCTCGCACGTCCACCCAAGTCCACTAGGTGGCGATGTGCTCCGTTGGTCGCACCGTATATGATGGCAGGTAGCTCATCAGGCTCCTGATGCAGGCTACTAGCACCCACAAATTCCAGTAGAACAAGCTGTGACTGAGTGTTGCTTGAGAGCCCGTGGATCAACAATCTGAGCACTGGCACCAGGGGATTTGTCCTTTGCCACAGTGCTCAAGAAATGGGAAAACCCGGGTTTTCTTCAGACTCAGGAATCTAGCCTAGGGCCCTATCAGCTTCACGGAGAGATGGGTGGTGAGTTCTCAGGACATTAGAGCATGCAGTACATCTCCGTAATTTATGAGATCCTTGATATGGGACACATCATTTTCCATCTGCCCAGCTTCTCCTACTATCCTACGAAGTGTCGATAGTAGAGAGATGGAAGTTGGGATGTCCATGTTCCATGGGAAGGTGAGTGACTCCTCTCTTGGTTCATGAAGAGAGGAGTTAATCATTCACCCTGCCTGTCAGATGGAGAACAGGATAAACCTGACATGCAAGGAGAGGTGTTCTGTGCTCACTCCAACTTCCTGTCCGCTCCTCCTTCGCTGCTGGCTTAAAAATGGGCTCCACCTTGAAACATACCTATTCTATTTGTAAGGGTCATATCAAGTCAAAACAAGATGAAGAGATGATATGCCTATCTGTATTCACAAAATGCTTGGTCTTCTTGAGAGACAAATACCTCTCACTCACAATTTCCTGTGGGATATTTTCTGGACACCTCTAACCAGCCCCAGGATGGAGCACACCACAAGCACTGGGATGAATTATCATTCTGGCAAAGGCATGATGGGCACAATTTCAAGGGCATAACACTAGGCATGAACATAGATGGTGCTGAAAGTTGAATGGATCCAAGCTTCCAAGGTGAATATTCAAAAGACGAGAGTAAGTATATTTGTGGAGCCAGATAAGCTGAAGGGTGTTGATGCTGGAACACAAGTACAGAAAAGACACCTGATGAAACTCGCCATGGATCATGGTCAAGCTTCAAACTCCACGACATATATTCAGACTCATTATACAGTACAAACACAAGAAGTAGTCATTGTCCGCCCATTGTCTGTGCTACCATGAATACTGAAATCATTCCTCTTTTAAGGACAACAATAAACTTGCAAGTTCCTGTCTCTTTTCTGTTGCTCCCAAGTGACAGCTGAATATGCGAATGATAATTGCTATTGTCTCTGGCACAAGAACCATGAGCATAGGCATTTCCAACTTCTGAGAACTTTCCCCCAAGACCTAAAATTTAAGCCAGTTGATCCTGGGATAAGCAACACTAATCCCTGCACTGCTTACTTGAGGATGTCCATCAATATTCACAAGACTCTACAGAAGGGCTCCATTCCTCTTGACACTGGAGCTCAATTGACATTGGAGAATAGGTATTCAATGCCCTGTGAACCTCCTGAATGCTATCAATACATGCTAACATTAATTCAGCCCCAAATCCTAACTTTATTCTCCAAGAAATCACAGGCAAGCGTCTGCAAAGCAAGAGTGAGAGGAGTTCCAGGCACAAGTAAGGTCGTCTTTTGTGTTCACCTCTTGGTTTTCCAGTAGTCAATGTGTTACACGTGGAAAGTGCTCTGCTGTGGAAGCCCCATCAAGGCCAGAGAGTATGGCAGTGGGTCCAAGAATGCTGGGGAGTGCCAGGTACAAGTGTGGATGTCATTTTGAATTTCCTGAAATCTTCTGCACATTGCACAGCTGAAGAAGTTGCTGAAGAACTATCCTCATAAGCATACTCATGAGAGGCCAGTTTTCTCTGTCCTAAGGAGTGTAGAGGGACTTCGTGGAACAAGTACTCTGAAGAAATGCAGGTGAGTGTTGAGCATGGCTCTCTTGGAGCACAGTAGCCTACTGAAAGCTGTTGGTGGACTTGGGTTGCATGAGAAGTTCGTGCTATTTAAAGTGTTGATACCTTTTGTGACGAGAGAAGAAAAGAAAAGAAAAAGAGACGGTGGAAGCTTAGGAAGCTCAAATTGTTTTCCATTGTTTGTTATTTCCACTTTCCAAGAGTGCTTGGGACTCGAAACCGGGCCTCAAGGATGCAAGGCACTCATACTACCAGTTGTGATAAAAGGCCTGCTCTGGTAGGGACTCTCTGAGATACAAGACTTGATCACCTCCAGTCTTAATTTGCGAAATTGTATGCAGAGAATCAAACATGACCAAGCCAATCAGTGTCTCAGGGATTCCGAATACTGCTTTCCAAAACAATCCGGCAAGGAACTGTTTTGCATGTCTATACCCAAGCCTTCCCTGTGTCCTAAGGAAAAGAATTCTCCCTTCTAAATAAGATCAAAAATGGAAGTAGCTGATTCATCCAAGAGCAGTAAAATATATCAGGGATCCAAGGAGGACAGAAACCGGGGCAGAGGCAGAAATATGTGGGATTGAGAACATGCTAAATTGGTGAATATGAATGGAGATATTGGGGATCATTCACATATGAATGACTCTCCATTACATTCAAAACTATCTGACATATTCCCAGAAAGAATTTTTTTCTTATTTTTCATTTTGACATTTTCTTTGAAAAATTCTAAAGAGCAGAGAGCTGTACATAATGCACAAGCCAGTTCAGGAGGTGGATCTTGCCCACCATCTCAGGAGTTGATGAGGCAGAGGAAATTGTGCCTCTTGATTCAAGCCTGTTTCCCTCAGTAAAAGTGCTTCAGAAATTTAGCAAGACACTGCAGGGAGATATAAACAGGCAAATGCATGTGATGATGTCTCATATGGACTGGGATCCCAAATAGAAACATGGTGACAAAAAGGTAACATTCCTTCTCCAATTTTTATCTTATCCTCCTTTTGTTTTCAGTTATTTCTCTCAAGATTTATTACACAGAGATAAGTGGCTAAAGTCATATCCTTGAGCATTCATTGCATTGCAATCCTTATAAATCAGAAAAACATAAGAATTTTTTACCAGTTGTCCTGTGACATGAGAGACATACATGGGAAAAGTCCTCTAATGAAAGGGTTAGGAGCAGGCAATTGTAAGCTAGGTTGTGAACCTCATGGGCTTTCGAGTCTCCAGTAGGAGAAGTCACTTGATTGCAATCCCCAGAGTGTTTGTAAAGCCTTGGGCAACATGAGCTTTCATGAGTGGCTCCAGTGACATTGAACCTGCATGCCAGATTCCAGCTGAAGTCATAGAGGAGCGAAATGAGAACATGGAAGCGTCACGGTTCAAATGGCAACCAGAGACCTTTCAGTTGCTGTCCGCTTCAAAACCATATTCAACACATGCATTGACTCAGCTGTGAGGCTAAGAGGATAATGAAGGGAGCAGGTGCCAGGGTCTTGTGTTTTTGAAGAAATGATTCTATGCTTTTTCCCCGGGAATCCAGGAAATAGGCTATGAACTATAAATCCCAGAATATCGAGGCAGGACAAGGGATCACATTGAAGTCTGAGAGCTCGAACTTCCACCCTGGTCCACTAGGTGGCAATGTGCTCCGTGGGTCCCACCGTTTTTGATGGCAGGCAGCTCATCTGGCTCTGAATGCAGGCTATTAACACACACCTATTTCAGTGGCACAAACTGGGACTGAGTGGTGCTTGAAGGTCCTTGTATCAACAATCTGAGCACAGGCACCAGCGGATTTGCTCTCTGCCACACTGCTCAAGAGATGGAACAACCCGGGTTTTCTTTAGACTCAGGAAACTAGCCTAGGTTGTTATCAGCCTCATGGAGAGATGGGTGGTGAGTGCTCAGCACAGTAGAGCATGCAGTGCATCTCCGTATTTTAGGAGATCCTTGAAATGGGACACATCACTTTCCATCTGCCCAGCTTCCCCTACTATCCTAGGAAGTGTGGATAGGAGAGAGATAGAAGCTGGGATGTCCATATTCCATGTGAATGTGAGTGTCTCCTCTCTTGGTTCATGAAGAGAGGAGGGAGTCATTCACCCTGCCTGTTGGATGGAGGACAGGATTAACCTGACATGCAAGGAGAGATGTTCTGTGCTCACTCCAACTGCCTGTCCCCTCCTCCTTTGCTGCTGGCTTACAACTGGGCTCCACACTGAAACTTACCTACTGTATTTGCCAGGGTCACATTAAATCAAAACAAGATGCAGAGATGATATGCTTATCTGTATTCACAAAATGGTTGGTCTTCTTGAGAGACAAATACATCTCTGTCACAATTTCCCGTGGGATATTACCAGAAGTCCTCTAATCAGCCCCAGGATGGAGCACACAAAAGCAGGGGGATGAATTATCATTCTGGCAAAGGCATCAAGGGCACAATTTCAAGGGCATAACACTAGGCATGAACATAGATGGTGCTGAAAGTTGAATGGTTCCAAGTTTCAAAGGTGAATATTCAAAATATGAGATTAAGTATATTTGTGGGGCCAGATAATCTAAAGGGTTTTGATGCTGGAACACAAGAACAGAAAAGACACCCGATGAAACTCGCAATGGACCAAGGTCAATCCTCAAACACCACGTCATATATTCAGGCTCATTATACAGTACAAACACAGGAAGTAGTCATTGTCCGCCCATTGTCTGTGCTACCATGAATACTGGACATCATTCCCCTATTCAGGGCAACAATGATCTTGCAAGTTCCTGTCTCTTTTCTGTTGCTCACAAGGGACAGCCAAATATGTGAATGCTGATTCCTATTTACTCTGGCACAAGAACCATGAGCATAGGCATTCCCAACTTCCCATCACTTTCCCCCACGTCCTACAATTTAAGCCAGTTGATCCTGGGATATGCAACACTAATCCCTGAAATGCTTGTCTTGAGGACGTCCATCAATATTAACAAGAACCTACAGAAGGGATCCATTACTCTTGACACTCCAGTGACATTGGAAGAGTAGGTATTAAATGACCTGTGAAGTCCTGAATGCCATCAATACATGATAAGATTGATTCAGCCCCAAATCCTAAATTTATTCTCCAAGAAATCACAGGCAAGTATCTGCAAAGCAAGGGTGGGAGGAGTTCCAGGGACAAGCATGGTTGTCTTTTGTGATCATATCTTGGTTTTCCAGTAGACAATGTGGTACACATGTAAAGTGCTCTGATGTGGAAACCCCATCAGGGCCAGAGAGTAAGGCAGTGGGTTGAATAAGACTGGAGGGTGCCAGGTACAAGTGCGGTTGTCATTTTGAATTTCCTGAGATCTTCTGCACAATGCACAGCTGAAGAAGGTGCTGAAGAATTATCCTCATAAGCATACTCATGAGAGGCCAGTTTCCTCTGTCCTAAGGAGTGTAAGGGACTTCGTGGAATAAGTACTCTGAAGAAATGCAGGTGAGTGTTGAGCATGGCCTTCTTGGAGCACACTAGCCTGCTGAAAGCTGTTTGTGGACTTGGGTTGCATGAGAGGTTGTTGCTGTTTTAGAGTGTGGATTCTTTTCGTGACGAGAGGAGAATCGAAAAGAAAAAGAGACGGTGGAAGGTTAGGAGGCTCAAAATGTTTTCACTTGTTTGCTATTTCCACATTCCCAGAGTGCTTGGGACTCAAATCCCGGACCTCTAGGATGCAAGGTAGGCACACTGCCAGTTGTGCTAAATGGCCTGATCTGGAAGGGACCCTCTGAGATAAAACACTTGATCACCTCCAGTCTTAATTAGTGAAATTGTATGCAGAGAATCTAACATGAGAAAGCCAATCAATGTCTCAGGAATTCCTAATTCTCTTGTCCAAAACAATCCGACAAGGAACTATTTTGCATGTCAATACCCAAGCCTATCCCTGTGTCCTAAGGAAAAAATTTTTCCCCTCTAAATAAGGTCAAAAATGGAAGTAGCTGATTCATCCAAGAGCTGGAAAATATATCAGGGATCCAAGGAGGCCAGAAACTGGGGAAGAGGCAGAAATATGTGGGATTGAGAAGATGATAAATTGGTGAATATGATTAGAGATATTGGGCATCATTCACATATGAATGCCTATCCATTTCTTTCAAAACTATCTGACACTTTCCCAGAAAAATTTTTTTCTTTTTTTTCTTTTGACCTTTTCTTTGAAATATTCTAAAGAGAAGAGAGCTGTACATAATGCACAAGCCAGTTAAGGAGCTGGATCTTGCCCACCTTCTCTGGAGTTGGTGAGGTAGAGGAAACTGTGCCTCCTTTTTCAAGCCTGTTTCCCTCAGTAAAAGTGCTTCAGAAATTTAGGGAGACGCTGCAGGGAGATATAAACAGGCAAATGCATGTGGTGATGGATCATATGGACTGGGGTCCCAGAATAGAAACGTGGTGGCAAAAAGGAAACATTCCTTCTCCTATTTCTATCCTATCCTCCTTTTGATTTCAATTATTTCTCTCACGATTTTTTACACACAGATAAGTGGCTAAAGTCATATCCTTGAGCATTCATTTTATTGCAATCATTATAACTCAGAAAAACGTAAGAATTGTTTATCAGTTCTCCTGTGACATGGGAGCCATACATGGGAAAAGTCCTCTAATGAAAGCGGTAGGAGCAGACATTGGAAAGCTAGGTTGTGAAGCTCACGAGCTTTCCAGACTCCAGTAGGAGAAGTCAATTGATTGCAATCGCCAGATTGTAATGCCTTGGGCAACATGAAATTTCACGAGTGGCTCCAATGACATTGCACCTGCACCCCAGATTCCAGTTGAGGTCATAGAGGAGTGGAATGAGAACACGGAAGCGTCTCGGTTCCCAGGTCAACCAGAGACCTTTCATTTCCTGCCCACTTCAAAACCACATTCACGACTTGTGGTGGCTCTGTGGTAAGGGTAAGAGGATAATGAAGGGAGCGAGTGCCAGGGACTAGCGTTTTGGAAGAAATGATTCTATCCTTGTTGCCTGGGATTCCAGGAAATAGGCTATGAGCGATAAATCCCAGCATATCGAAGCAGGACAAGGGATCCCATTGAAGTCTGAGTTCTCGCACTTCCACCCAGGTCTGCTAGGTGCCGCTGTGCTCCGTTGGTCCCACCGTTTTTGATGGCAGTCAGCTCATCTGGATCCTGATGCAGGCTATTAACCCCCACCAATTCCAGTGGAACAAACTGGGACTGAGTGGTGCTTGAGAGCCTGTGGATCAACAATTTGAGCACAGGCACCAGCGGATTTGCTCTCTGCCACACTGTTCAAGAAATGGGACAACCTGGGTTTTCTTTAGACTCAGGAAACTAGCCTAGGATGATATCAGCCTCATGGAGAGATGGGTGGTGAGTGCTCAGCACAGTAGAGCATGCAGTGCATCTCCGTATTTTAGGAGATCCTTGATATGGGACACATCATTTTCCATCTGCCCAGCTACCCCTACTATCCTACAAAGTGTGGATACGAGGGAGATGGAAGCTGGGATGTCCATGTTCCATGTAAAGGTGAGTGTCTCCTCTCTTGCTTCATGAAGAGAGGAGGGAGTCATTCACCCTGCCTGTTAACCTGACATGCAAGGAGAGATGTTCTGTGCTCACTCCAACTGCCTGTCCCCTTCTCCTTCGCTGCTGGCTTACAACTGGGCTACACACTGAACCTTACCTACTGCATTTGCCTGGGTCACATCAAATCAAGAAAACATACAGAGATGATTGCCTACCTGTAATCACAAATGATGAGTCTTCTTGAGAGGCAAAACCCTCTCTGTCCCAAGGACCTGTGGGATATTACCAGGAGTCCTCTAGTCAGCCACAGGATGGAGCAGACCACAAGCAGTGGGATGAATTATCAGTCTGGCCATGGCATGATAGGCACAATTTCAAGGGCATAACACTAGGCATGAACATAGATGGTGCTGAAAGTTGAATGGTTCCAAGCTTCCTAGATGAATATTCAAAAGTTGAGAGTAGGTATATTCGTGGGGCCAGAAGAGCGGAAGGGTGTTGATGCTGGAACACAAGTACAGAAAAGACACACAATGAAACTCTCCATGGATCATGGTCAAACCTCAAACTCCACGAAACATATTCAGGCTCATTATACCATAAAAACACAAGAAGTAGTCATTGTCCGCCCATTGTCTGTGCTACCATGAATATTGGGCATCATTCCACTTTTCAGGACAACAATGACCTTGCAAGTTCTGTCTCTTTTCTGTTGCTCCCAAGGGACAGCAGAATATGTGAATGCTGATTCCTCTTTTTTCTGGCACAAGAACCATGATCATAGGCATTGCCAACTTCCCAGCACTTTCCCCCACGACCTACAATTTAAGCCAGTTGATCCTGGGATATGCAACACTAATCCCTGCACTGCTTGTCTTGAGGACGTCCATCAATATTAACAAGAGTCTACGGAAGGCTCCATTCCTCTTGACACTGGAGTTCCATTGACTTTGGGAGAGTAGGTATTAAATGCCCTGTGAACCTCCTGAATCCTAACAATACATGCTAACATTCATTCATTCCCAAATCTTAACTTTATTCTCCAAGAAATCACAGGCATGCATCTGCAAAGCCAGAGTGAGAGGAGTTCCAGTGACAAGCATGGTTGTCTTTTATGTTCACTTCTTGGTTTTCCAGTAGATATGTGGTACACGTGGAAAGTGCTCTGCTGTGGAATCCCCGTCACGGCCAGAGAGTATGGCTGTGGGTCGAAGAAGACTGCGGAGTGCCAGGTAAAAGTGCGGTTTTCCTTTTGAATTTCCTGAAATCTTCTGCACAATGCACAGCTGAAGAAGGTGCTGAAGAATTATCCTGATAAGCATACTCAGCAGAGGCCAGGTTTCTCTATGGTAATGAGTGTAGAGGGACATCGTGGAATAAGTACTCTGAAGAAATGTAGGAGAGTGTTGAGCACGGCTCTCTTGGAGCACACTAGCCTGCTGAAAGCTGTTTGTGGACTTGGGTTGCATGAAAAGTTGGTGCTGTTTTAGAATGTTGATTCCTTTTGTGATGAGAGGAGAAAAGAAAAGAAAAAGAGAGGGTGGAAGGCTAGGAGGGTAAAATTATTTTCCTTTGTTTGTAGTTTCCACATCCCCAAGAGCTTGGGACTCGAACCCTGTCCTCGAGGATGCAAGTCAGGAACTCTAACAGATGGGCTAAAAGGCCTGCTCTGGATGTGACCTTCTGAGTTACAACACTTGATCACCTCCAGTCTTAATTTGTGAAATTCTATGCAGAGAATCAAACAGGACCAAGCCAAACAGTGTCTTAGGAATTCCTAATTCTCCTGTCCAGGAAAATCCAGCATGGAACTATTTTGCATGTCAATACACAAGTCTTGCCCTGTGTCCTGAGGAAAAGATTTTTCTCCTCTTATATTAGGTCAAAAATGGAAGTAGATATTGATCCAAGAGCAGGAAAATGTATCCGGGATCCAAGGAGGACAGAAACCGGGGCAGAGGCAGTAATATGTGGGATTGAGAAGTTGCTAAATTGGTGAATATGAATGGAGACATTGGGATCATGCACATGTGAAAGCCTATCAATTACATTCAGAACTATCTGATACTTTCCAAGAATATTTTTTTTTCTTATTTTTTCTTTTGACCTTTTCTTTGAAAAATTCTAAACAGCAGAGAGCTGTACATAATGCACAAGCCATTTCAGGAAGTAGATCTTGCCCAACATCTCAGGAGTTGGTGAGGGAGAGGAAGTTGTGCCTCCTGTTCCAAGCCTGTTTCCTTCAGTAAAAGTGCTTCAGCAATTTAGTGAGACACTGCAGGGAGATATAAACAGGCAAATGCATGTGGTGATGGCTCATATGGACTGGGGTCCCAGAATAGAAACGTGGTGGCAAAAAGGAAACATTCCTCCTCCAATTTCTGTCTTCTACTCCTTTTGTTTTCAGTTATTTCTCTCAAGTATTATTACACAGAGATAAGTGGCTTTAGCATTCATTTTATTGCAAACAATATAACCCAGAAAAACGTAAGAATTGTTTACCAGTTCTCCTGTGATATGAGAGCCATACATGGAAAAAGTCCTTTAATGAAAGGTGAAGGAGCAGGCATTGGTAAGCTAGGTTTTGAAGCTCACGGGCTTTCGAGGCTCCTGTAGGAAAAGTCACTTAATTGCACTCCCCAGAGTGTTTGTAAAGCCTTGAGCAACATGAAGTTTCAAGAGTGGTTTCAGTGATATTTCACCTGCACCGCAGATTCTAGTTGAGTTCATAGAGGAGTGGAATGAGAACTCAGAAATGTCACAGTTCCCATGGCAACCAGAGATTTTGCAGATCCTGTATGCTTCAAACCCACAATCAAGTCTTGCGGTGGCTTTGCTGTGAGGGTAAGAGGATAATGAAGGGAGCCGGTGCCAGGGACTTTCGTTTCTGAAGAACTGATTCTATCCTTGTTGATGGGGAATTGAGGAAATAGGCAGGACAAGGATCCGATTGAAGTCTGAGAGCTCGCACTTCCACCCAGGTCTGCTAGGTGGCGCTATGCTCCGTGGGTCGCACTGTTTTTGATGGCAGGCAGCTCATCTGGCTCCTGATGCAGTCTATAATCCCCCACCAATTCCAGGGAACAAGCTGGTACTGAGTGATGCTTGAGAGCCCGGAGATCAACAATCTGAGCACCGGCACCAGGGGATTTGCCCTCCACCACACTGCTCAAGAAATGGGAAAACCCGGGTTTTCTTCAGACTCAGGAAACTAGCCTAGGGTCCTATCAGCCTCACGGGGAGATGGGTGGTGAGTGCTCAGCACAGTAGATCATGCAGTGCATCTCCGTATTTTAGGAGATTCTTGATATGGGACATATCATTTTCCATCTGCCTGGGTTCTCCTACTATCCTACGAAGTGTGGATAGGGGAGGGATGGAAGCTGGGGTGTCCATGTTCAATGTGAATGTGAATGGATCTTCTCTTGATTCATGAAGAGAGGAGGGAGTCATTCACACTGCCTGTGGAATGGAGGACAGGATAAACCTGACATGCAAGGGGAGATGTTCTGTGCTCACTCCAAATTCCTGTCCCCTCCTCCTTTGCTGCTGGTTTACAACTGGGCTACACACTGAAACTTACCTACTATATATGCCAGGGTCACATCAAGTCCAATCAAGATGCAGAGATGATTTGCCTATCTGTATTCACAAAATGGTTGGTCTTCTTGAGAGACAAATACATCTCTGTCACAATTTCCTGTCGGATATTACCAGGACTCCTGTAACAAGCCCAGGATGTAGCTGACCAGATGGGGGGGGGATGAGTTATCAGTCTGGTGATGGCATGATGGGCACAATTTCAAGGGCATAACACTAGGCACGTACATAAATGGTGCTGAAAGTTGAATGGTTCCAAGCTTCCAATGTGGATATGTAAAATATGAGAGTAAGTATATATGTGGGGCCAGAAAAGCTGAAGAGTGTTGTTGCTGGAACACAAGTACAAAAAAGACACCAGATAAAAATCACCATGGATCACGGTCAAACCTCAAACTCCACGACACATTTTCAGGCTCATTAGTACAAACAAAGGAAGTAGTCATTGTCTGACCATTGTCTCTGCTACCATGAATACTGAACATCATTCCCCTTTTCAGGACAACAATGAACTTGCAAGTTCCTGTCTCTGTTCTGTTGCTCCCAAGGGACAGCTGAATACGTGAATGCTGATTCCTATTTTCTCTGTCACAAGAACCATGAGTATAGGCATTCCCAAATTCCCAGCACTTTTCCCCATGACTTACAATTTAAGCCAATTGATCCTGGGATATGCAACAATAATCCCTGCAATGCTAGTCTTGAGGACGTCCATCAATATTAACAAGATTCTTCAGAAAGGCTCTATTCCCCTTGACACTGGAGCTCCTATGACATTGGGAGAGTAGATATTAAGTGCCCTGTGAACTTTCTGAATGATATCAATACATGCTGACATTGATTCAGCCCCAAATCCTAACTTTATTTTCCAAGAAATCACAGGCAAGCGTCCACAAAGCAAGAGTGAGAGGTGTTGCATGGACAAGCATGGTTGTCTTTTGTGTTTACCTATTGGTTTTCCAATAGACAATGTGGTACACGTGTAAAGTGCTCTGTTTGGAAGGCCCTTCAGTGTCAGAGATTATGGCAGTGGGTCGAAAAAGACTGGGGAGTGCCAGTACAAGTGCGGTTGTCATTTTGAATTTCCTGAAATCTTCTGCACAATGCAGAGTTGAAGAATGTGCTGAAGAATTATCCTCATAATCATGCTCATGAGAGGCCAGTATTCTCTGTCCTATGGATTGTAGAGGGAATTCATGGAACAAGTGTTCTGAATAAATGTAGGTGAGTGTTGAGCACGGCTCTCTTGGAGCACAGTAGCCTGCTGAAAGCTGTTGGTGGACTTGGGCTGCATGAGAAGTTGGTGCTGTTTTAGAGTGTTGATTGCTTTTGTGATGAGAGGAGGAAAGAAAAAAAAAAGAGACAGTGGAAGCTTAGGAGGCTCAAATTTTTTTCCCTTGTTTGTTATTTCCACATTCCCAGAGTGCTTGGGACTCAAACTCGGGTCTTGAGCATGAAAGGCAGACACTCTACCAGATGGGGTAATTGGCCAGACTGGAAAGGACCCTCTGAGATACAACACTTGATCACCTCCAGTCTTAATTTGTGAAATTGTATGCAGAGAATCAAACATGACCAAGCCAATCAATGTCTCAGGAATTCCTAATTCTCCTGTCCAAAAGAGTTCAGCAAGGAACTATTTTGCATGTCAATACCCAAGCCTAGCCCTGTGTCCTGAGGAAAAGGTTTTTCCCCTCTAAAATAAGGTTGAAACTGGAAGAAGCTGATTGATTTGGGAACAGGAAAATATATCAGGGATCCAAGGAGTCCAGAAACCGGGGCAGAGACAGACATATGTGGGCTTGAGAAGATGCTAAATTGGTGAATATGAATGGAGATATTGTGGTCATTCACATATGAATGCCTATCCATTATATTCAAAACTATCTGACACTTTCCCAGAATTATTTTTTTCTTATTTTTCCTTTGGAACTTTTCTTTGAATAATGCTAAAGAGCAGAGCGCTGTACATAATGCACAAGCCAGTTCAGGAGCTGGATTTTGCCAACCATCTCAGGAGTTGGTGAGGCAGAGGAAGTTGTGCCTCCTGTTCCAAGCCTGTTTCCCTCAGTAAAGTGCTTCAGCAATTTAGCGAGATCCTGCAGGGAGTTATAAACAGGTAAATGCATGTGGTCATGGCTCATATGGACTGGGTTCCCAGAAGAGAAACGTGGTGTCAAAAAGGAAACATTCCTCCTCCATTTTCTATCTTCTACTCCTTATGTTTTCAGTTATTTCTCTCAAGATTTATTACACAGTGATAAGTGGCTAAAGTCATATCCTTGAGCATTCATTTTACTGCATTCAATATAACTCAGAAAAACATAAGAATTGTTTACCAGTTCTCCAGTGACATGAGAGCCATATATGGGAAATGTCCTCTAATGAAAGGGGAACGAGAAGTCATTGGTAAGCTAGGTTGTGAAGTTCACGGACTTTTGAGGCTCCAGTAGGAAAAGTCACTTGATTACAATCCCCAGAGTGTTTGTAAAGACTTGGGCAACATGAACTTTTACGAGTGGCTCCAGTGACATTGCACCTGTAACCCAGATTCAGGTCAAGGGATCCCAATGAAGTCTGAGATCTCGCACTTCCACCCAGTTCCAGTAGGTGGTGCTGTGCTACGTTTGTCGCACCATTTTTGATGGCAGGCAGCTCATCTGGCTCCTGTTGCAGGCTATTAGTCTCAACCAATCCAGTGGAACAAGCTGGGACTGAGGGGTGCGTGAGAGCCTGTGTATCAACAATCTAGGCACTGGCACCAGTGGATTTGCCCTTCGCCACACTGCTCAAGAAATGGGACAACCTGGATTTTCTTCAGACTCAGGAACCTAGCCTAGGGTTTGATCAGTCTCACGGAGAGATGAGTGGTGAGTGCTCAGCACAGTAGAGAAACGTGGAGCATGCATTTCATCTTCGTATTTTAGGAGTTCCTTGATAAGGGACACATCATTTTCCATCTGCCCTGCTTCTCCAACTATCCAACGAAGGGGGATAGGAGAGAGATGGAAGCTGGGATGTCCATGTTTCATGTGAAGGTGAGTTGCTCCTCTCTTGGTTCATGAAGAGAGTAGGGAGTCATTCACCCTGCCTGTTGGGTGGAGGAAGGGACGTTCCTGACATGCCAGAAGAGATCTTCTGTGCTCACTCCACAGCCTGTCCCCTACTCCTTCGCTGCTGGTTTACAAATGGTTTCCATACTGAAATTTAATTACTGGTTTTGCAAGGGTTACATCAAATCAAAACAACATACAGAGATGATTTCCTATCTGTAATCACAAAATTGTTGGTCTTCATGAGAAACCAATAACTCTCTGTCGCAAGGACCTGTGGGATATTACCAGGAGTCCTCTAACCATCTCCAGGATGGAGCAGACCACAAGCTGGTGGATGAATTATCAGTCTGGCGATTGCATCATGGGCACAATTTCAAGGGCATAACACTAGGCATGAACATAGATGGTGCTGAAAGTTGAATGGTTCCAAGCATCCAAAGTGAATATTCAAAAGTTGAGAGTAAGTATATTTGTGGGGCCAGAAAAGTTGAAGGGTGTTGATGCTGGAACACAAGTACAGAAAACACACTGGATGAAACTCGCAATGGATCATGGTCAAACCTCAAACTCCACAACACATATTCAAGCCCATTATACAGTACAAACACAGGAAGTAGTCATTGTCCGACCATTGTCTGTGCTACCATGATTACTGAACATCATTCCCCTTTTCAGGACAACAATGACCTTGCAAGTTCCTGTCTCTTTTCTGTTGCTCCCAAGAAAGAGCCAAATATGCGAATGCTGATTCCTATTTTCTCTGTCACAAGAACCATGAGCACAGGCATTCCCAACTTCCCAGCACTTTCCCCCACGACCTACAATTTAAGCCAGTTGATCCTGGTATATGCAACACTAATCCCTGCACTGCTTGTCTTGAGGACATCCATCAATTTTAACAAGAGTCTACAGAAGGGCTCCGTTCCTCTTGACACTGGAGCTCCAATGACATTGGGAGAGTAGGTATTAATTGCCCTGTGAAATTCCTGAATGCTATCAATACATGCTAACATTGGTTCAGCCCAAAATCGTAACATTATTCTCCAAGAAATCAGAGGCAAGTGTCTGCAAGCAAGAGTGAGAGGAGTTCCAGGGACAAGCATGGTTGTCTTAGTGTTCACCTCTTTGTTTTAAAGTAGACAATGTGGTTCACGTGAAAGTGCTCTGCTGTGGAAGCCCCGTCACGACCAGAGAGTATGGCAGTGGGTCGAAGAAGACTGGGGAGTGCCAGGTACAAGTGCGGTTGTCATTTTGAATTTCCTGAAATCTTCTGCACAATGCACAGCTGAAGAATGTGCTGAAGAATTATCCTCCTCAGCATACACATGAAAGACGAGTTTTCTCTGTCCTAAGGAGTGTAGATGGACTTCGTGGAACAAGTACTATGAAGAAATGCAGGTGAGTGTTGAGCACGGCTCTCTTGGAACACAGTAGTCTGCTGAAAGCTGATGGTGGACTTGGTTGCATGAAAAGTTAGTGCTGTTTTAGAGTGTTGATTCCTTTTGTGAGGAGAGGAGAAAAGAAAAGAAAAAGAGATGGTTGAAAGTTAGGAGGCTCAAATTGTTTTCCTTTGTTTGTTATTTCCCCATTCCCAGAGTGCTTGGGACTCGTACTCAGGCCGGGAGCATGCAAGAGAGGGACTCTACCAGATGGGCTAAATGGCCTGCTCCGGAAGAGACCCTCTGAGATACAACACTTGATCACCTCCAGTCTTAATTTGTGAAATAGTATGCAGAGAATCAAACATGACCAAGCCAATCAATGTCTCAGGAATTCCTAATTATTCTGTCCAAAACAATCCAGCAAGGAACTATTATGCATGTCAATACACAAGTCAAGCCCTGAGTCCTGAGGAAAAGATATTTCCCCTCTTAAATAATTTCAAATATAGAAGTAGCTGATTGATCCAAGAGCAGGAAAATATATCAGGGAATCAAGGATGACAGAAAATGGGGCAGAGGCAGAAATATGTGGGATTGAGAAGATGCTATATTGGTGAATATGAATGTAGATATTGGGGATCATTCACATATGAATGCCTATCCATTACATTCAAAACTATCTGACACTTTACCAGAAAGATTTTTTTTCTAATTTTTCCTTTTCATCTTTTCTTTGAAAAATTCTAAAGAGCAGAGAGCTGTACATAATGCACAAGCCAGTTCAGGAGCTGGATCTTACACATTATCTCAGAAGCTGGTGAGGCAGAGGAAGTTGTGCCTCCTGTTCCAAGCCTGTTTCCCTCAGTTAAAGTGCTTCAGCAATTTAGCGAGACACTGCAGGGAGATATAAACAGGCAAATGCATGTGATGATGGCTCATATGGACTGGGGTCCCAGAATAGAAACGTGGTGGCAAAAAGCAATCATTCCTTCTCCAATTTCTATCTTATCCTTCTTATGTTTTCAGTAATTCCTCTCAAGATTTATTACACAGAGATACGTGGCTAAAGTCATATGCATGAGCATTCTTTTCATTGCAATCAATAAAACTCAGAAAAACGTAAGAATTGTTTACCAGTTCTCCAGTGACATGAGAGCCATATGTGGGAAAAGTCCTCTAATGAGAGGGGTAGGAGCAGGCATTGGTAAGCTAGGTTGTGAAGCTCAAGGACTTTCCAGTCTCCAGTAGGAGAAGTCACTTGATTAGAATCCCCAGAGTGTTGTAAAGACTTGGGCAACATGAAATTTTACAAGTGGCTCCAGTGACATTGCACCTGCACCCCAGATTCCAGCTGAGGTCATAGAAGACTGGAATGAGAACACGGAAGCATCACAGTTCCCTTGGTAACCATAGACCTTCCATTCCTGTCCGCTTCAAACCCATATTCAAGATATGCGGTGGCTCAGCTGTGAGGGTAAGAGGATAATGATTGGAGAGTGTTCCATAGTCTTGTGTTTTTGAAGAAATGATTCTATCCTTGTTGCCCCGGAGTCCAGGAAATAGGCTATGAGCGATATATCCCTGCATTTCCAGGCAGGACAAGGGATTCCATTGAAGTCTGAGAGCTTCCACTTCCACCCAGATCCACTAGGTGACACTGTGCTCCATTGGTCGCACCATTTTTGATGTCAGGCAGCTCATCTGGCTCCTGACACAGGCTATTAGCCCCCACCAATTCCAGTGGAACAAAGTGTGACTGAGTGCTGCTTGAGAGCCCATGGATCAACAATCTGAGCACCGGCACCAGTGGATTTGCCCTCCGCCACACTGCTCAAGAAATGGGACAACCCAGATTTTCTTCAGACTCAGGAAACTAGCCTAGGGTCCTATCAGCCTTACGGTGAGATGGGTGGTGAGTGCTCAGCACAGTAGAGCATGCAGTGCATCTCCGTATTTTAGGATATCCTTGAAATGGGACACATCATTTTCCATCTGCCCGACCTCTCCTACTATCCTGCGAAGTGTGGATAGAAGAGAGATGGAAGCTGGGATGTCCATGTTCCAGGGGAAGGTGAGTGTCTCCTCTCTTGGTTCATGAAGAGAGGAGGGTGTCATTCACCCTGCCTGTTGGATGGACGTCAGGATCTACCTGACATGCAAGGAGAGAAGTTCTGTGCTCACTCCAACTGCCTGTCATCTCCAATTCGCTGCTGGCTTACAACTGGGCTCCACACTGAAATTTACTACTGTATTTGCCAGGGTCATAACAAGTCAAAACAAGAAGCAGATATGATTGCCTATCTGCATTCACAAAATGGTTGGCCTTCCTGAGAGACAAATACCTCTCTGTCGCAATTTACTGTGGGATATTACATGGACTCCTCTAAGCAGCCCCAATATGGAGCAGACCACAAGCAGGGGGATGAATTATCAGTCTAGCAATGGCATGATGGGCACAATTTCAAGGGCATAACACTAGGCATGAACAGAGATGGTGCTGAAATTTGAATTGTTCCAAGCTTCCAAGGTGAATATTCAAAAGATTAGAGTAGGTATATTTGTGGGGCCAGAGAAGCTGAAGGGAGTTGATGCTTGAACACAAGTACAGAAAAGACACCAGATGAAACTCGCCATGGATCATGGTCAAACCTCAAACTCCACGACATATATTCAGGCTCATTATAAGGTGCAAACACAGGAAGTAGCCATTGTCCGCCAATTGCTGTGCTACCATGAACACTGAACATCATTCCCTTTTCAGGACAACAATGACCTTGCAAGTTCCTGTCTCTTTTCTGTTGCTCCCAAGGGACAGTCGAATATGTGAATGCTGATTCCTATTTTCTCTGGCACAAGAACCATGAGCATAGGCATTACTAACTTCCCAGAACTTTCCCTCACGACATACAATTTAAGCCATTTGATCCTGGAATTATGCAACACTAATCCCTGCACTGCTTGTCTTGAGGACGTCGATCAATATTAACAAGAGTCTACAGAAGGGCTCCATTCCTATTGACACTGGAGCTCCAATGATATTGGGAGGGAAGGTATTAAATGCCTTGTTGAACTCCTGAATGCTATGAATACATGCTAACATTGATTCAGCCCCAAATTCTAACTTTATTCTCCAAGAAATCAAAGGCAAGTGTCTGCAAAGCAAGAGTTAGAGGAGTTCCAGGGACAAGCATGGTTGTCTTTTGTGTTCACCTCTTGGTTTTCCATTAGACAATGTGGTACACATGGAAAGTACTCTGCTGTGGAAGTCCCGTCATGGCCATAGAGTATGGCATTGGGTCAAACAAGACTGGTGAGTGCCAGATACAAGTGTGGTTGTCATTTTGAATTTCCTGAAATCTTCTGCACAAGGCACAGCAGAAGAATGTTCTGAAGAATTATCCTCATAAGCATACTCATGAGAGGCCAGTTTTCTCTGTCCTAAGGAGTGTAGAGGGAATTCGTGGAACAAGTACTGTGAAGAAATGCAGGTGAGTGTTGCGCACGGCTCTCATGGAGCACATTAGCCTGCTGAAAGCTGTTGGTGGACTTGGGTTGCATGAGAAGTTGGTGCTGTTTTAGAGTGTTGATTCCTTTTGTGAAGAGAGGAGAAAGGAAAAGAAGAGGAGACGGTGGAAGGTTATGACCTCCAATTGTTTTCCTTTGTTTGTTATTTCACATTCCCAGAGTGCTTGCGACTCAAACCTGGGCCTCGAGCATTCACGGCAGGCACACAACCAGATGGGCTAAATGGTCTGCTCTGGAAGGGACCCTCTGAGACACAACACTTGATCACCTCCAGTCTTAATTTGTAAAATTGTATGGAGAGAATCAAACATGAGGAAGCCAATCAATGTCTCAGGAATTCCTAATTCTCCTGTCCAAAACAATCCAGCAAGGAACTATTTTGCATGTCAATACACAAGCTTAGTCCTTTGTCCTGAGGAAAAGATTTTTCCCCTCTAAAATAAGGTCAAAAAGAGATGTACCTGATTGATCCAAGAGCAGGAAAATATATCAGGGATCCAAGGGGGTCAGAAACCGGTGCAGAGTCAGAAATATGTGGAGTTGAGAAGATGCTAAATTGGTGAATTTGAATGGAGATTTTGGAGATCATTCACACATAAATGACTATCCATTGCATTCAAAATTATCTGACACTTTCCCAGAAAGAATTTTTTTCTTATTTAACTTTTGAACATTGATTGGAAAATTCTAAAGATCAGAAAGCTGTACATAATGCACAAGCCAGTTCAGAAGCTGGATCTTGCCCATCATCTCAGGAGTTGGTGAGGCAGAGGAAGTTGTGCCTCTTGTTCCAAGCCTGTTTCCCTCAGTAAAAGTGCTTCAGCAATTTAACAAGACACTGCAGGGAGATATGCACTGGCAAATGCATGTGGTGATGGCTCATATGGACTGGGGTCCCAGAATAGAAACGATGTGCAAAAAGGAAACACACTTTCTCCAATTTCTTTCTTCTCCTCCTTATGTTTTCAGTTATTTCTCTCAAGATTTATTAAACAGAGATAAGTGGCTAAAATCATATCCTTGAGCATTCATTGCATTGCAATCCTTATATATCAGAAAAATGGAAGAATGGTTTACCAGTTCTCCTGTGACATGAGAGACATACATGGGAAAAATCCCCTAATGAAAGGGTTAGGAGAAGGCAATTGTAATCTGGTGGTGAAGCTCACGGGATTTCGAGGCTCGAGTAGGAGAAGTCAATAGATTGCAATCCCCAGAGTGTTTGTAAAGCCTTGGGAAACATGAACTTTCATGAGTGGCTCCAGTGACATTGAACTTCCACGCCAGAGTACAGCTGAATGAGCACAGAACATCTCTCCTAGCCTGGCAGCTGCCCCCTGTGCTCCTTCCAACATGATGCCTAAAGGACTCCCTGGTCTCCTCATGAGCCAACGGAGCAGCCACACACCTGCACTTGGAAGACCAACTCCCCAGGTTCCAACTGTCTCCTGTTTGGGCAATCTCAGAAATTAAGGACAACCAGCAAGGAAGGCTGTGTTGTTTCCGATATCAAGTAGCACCTAAGTCAGGGAGTTGCGCCGCATGATCCCCTGGGTTGAGCTGTCAGTGGCCATCATGCCGTGTGTCTACTAGCACCCCAGGTGAGAATTTCTGCTTGGCCAAATCCAGGGTGTGCCCAGACCTGGTGTCCTTTCTCTGGGAGGGCGGTGCCGATGGGGACGGTGCTATGCTGAGTGAATTTGTGACCCCCCGCGGCCCACCAGCACTGCTTGGTCCCCCAGATATCGTGGGGGCTCCCTGCCCATAGCAGGAGTTAGGTTTCCTTGCTATCATGATGCCACTGGCAGCCAAGCCAGAATAGGCTCACCTAGCAGACCTAAAGCGAATTGCAAACTGTCGGGTTTCAGCAGGGGGGTACCCTGTGTTGCTGAAACTGGAGTCATTCCAGGCCTGCTCGCCTTCGCACCACAAAACCCCTTAGGTCCACTTCAAGTGGGTCTTCAGGTTAGGATACCATTTCTTGAAAGTTCAAGCTCCTGGCCCTGGCTCCTTTCTTCTATCCTCTTACCATCACCGTGCAGCTGGGCCTTTTTTCAATCTTGTTCTGAAGCCGCCAGGATCAGAAGCATCTCTGGTTGCCATGGGAAACATGACCTCATCGAGTTCTCATGCCACCCCTCTGTGACCTCAGGCGCTGCGTGAGGTGCCGACATCAGGTCACAGAAGCCACTCATCCAAATCCAGTGAGACCAATGCCCATAGAAAGCCTCTGGCAAAAGAGAGAAACAGCGTGATCCTAGAGCGCCTGGATCCACTGCCCCCTTCACACCTCCCATGCACGAAGACAGCCCCTTCCACTGAGAATAGAGGCGCTCTCCCATCTTTTTTTCTCAGGAAATGGAAACACTGGAAACCGAAATTGAGGCCATTTGCAGAGGGGAACAGAATGAAGTTGAAGGATTGACAGATACAGGATATGAATTTCAGCCACTTATATCACTCCATCGTATCTTGGTAGAGCGAGATACCAATCTGTGGAGCGGCAGGTGGAGATTGCATGACGAATTTGTGTTTTCTTCCTGCCAGCAAACATCGATCCTGGGACCCCAGACCCTTGACCAATCAGCACTTCCCTTTTACCCTTTCATTTTACTGACAGGTTCTGTCTGTGTTCCTGAGGTTCTTGGATGATGTTCTCCCTCATCCTTCAATAGGACGGTATGCAGAGTCCAGCACGTCCACTGGGTTTTGCCTTGTGCCTAGATATCTCCTGGTTAGAAATTGTCCAAGGAAAGTGGAAGAAGGAATAAAAGGAGTGAGGAAGTTGTCAGCGGTTTGTGACTCAATTGCCTAGTTATCCAGGTATGAATGATTCCCGATGTCTCCCTTCATACTGCCAACCTGAGCATATTCAGACACTCACATGTGCCTGTCACTCCTTCTGCCTCCCCCCACCCGGCCTCCACGCTCACGCACATCATTCTCTGCTCAGTGCTCAGCTACAAACATATTCCTCCACCAATAGATTCGGATCAACATTTCCCTCAAGCTGCACTAATTGATTGTGTGTCTTGATGTACAGGAAATGTTCCTTGCAGGATATCTGTGGAGAGAAAGATGATGATTTTCTAAGGAATTTGGTGGCTTTGTTTGAGGCTGGGTTGTCCTCCACTTGACAGATTCAGAAGACTAGTCACATCAAGAGGGTTTGAAAAAGCCCTTCCAGAAGGGCTGAGGCTTTGGCTCCTCTTGGAGAGCGCTCGCCTAGTAATCAGGAGGATCCCAGTTCGAGTCTTTTCCCGGTCTGTCAGAACTCCTTCAGAAGGAAGGACTTTTGAATAGTCCGAACTTCCCTCTTCTCAACATTCCCACTCTTTTCATCAACTCAAACTGCACAGTAGAAAATTGACCAGCTGGACACGCAAGCCTTTTACGATCACACTTCCTGGAGATGGTGTTCTCATGGCCACCATTCTCCTTAGAATGATTGGCTCAAGCTTTGCAGGCTTACAAATGACACAAGAAGCCCTATTGGAGAAAAGTCACACTGAAAGAGGGAAAGCAGAGACACCAGGCACCTGGCTGGGTGGCAGTCATACAGCCAGTCCAGGAAATAATAAACATGCTCCACTTTGAAAATGCTTCAGAAAACACTCTTCCTGCAAACTAAGGACTATCACAATTCTGCATGTTCTCTAACTTGTTCTCTTTTGGTATTCAGGTGTTGCCCAATCCCTTGGATATTCACTTTTGCCTTTCAACGGGAGGGTTCACACTAAATGTCTGATATTCAGGTGAATTCATGATATCCAATGCGATGCTTCTCTGCTGCATATCGCAGTGCGATGCCACTTTCATTGATGGTCAATGGAGAAGAGAGGGCGGTGAAAGGAATGCCTTTCCTCTGAGGTCTTGTGCTGAGAAACCGAAAAATCAGAATGTACATCATCAGGTGTCCCTTCCAAGCAACAGAGAAAGCCAGGAATCGGCAAAGGAATTAGGCTCAGTCATGATGCTTGCCCACAGAATGACCTGGCACTGACTACCTCCTGTACCTGAACGGTATATTCTAACTACAGAAATGTCTGGGAATTGGGACACAGACATTAAGCAATGCCCATTTATTTAGTGTCCCTTCACTGATGTTGGTTTTCTACACCAACACCCTTCTATTTCTCAAGCCCTTCTAAAGACCTTCCACTTCCTTTTCGAGTATTCAGCCTTGAAGCTCTGTGCCATTCCTCTTTCAGCACAATGCCTCTTCACCATCTCGTATTCTGCCCTCTGAAAATGAGTTCATCATGCCAAGAGCAGGCTGTTCTTTCATCCCTTGGCTTGGGATCTGCATTTTTCCAGGTCTGATAAAAGAACTGTTGGCCATTTCTCAGTGGGCATAATGCAACAGAGTCAGAAATCTTGTCAACAGAATGAACCACTGGGTGAAGAGAGATGGGTTGGATATTTCAGTCCCTGAAGGTGAGTTGCCAGACATTTGGAAAAATCATGACAGGACAAATTCTGAGTGCAGCCCAGTTGTAAAGAAGCAGCCAAGGTGGTTGGCCCTAGCAGGAGGAGTGAGCACAGATCATCTCTCATAGCCTGGCAGTTGCCCACTGTGCTCCTTCCAACATGATGCCTAAAGGCCTCCCTGGTCTCCTCATGAGCCATCGCAGCAGCCACACACCTGCACTTGGAAGACCAACTCCCCAGGTTCCACCTGTATCCTCTTTGGGCAATCTCAGAAATTAAGGAAAACCGGCAAGTCAGGCTGTGATGTTTCCCATATCAAGTAGCACCTAAGTCAGAGAGTTGCGCCAAATGATCCTCTGGCCTGAGGTGTCAGTGGCCATCATGCCATGTGGCGTTAGCACCCCAGGAGAGATTCCCTGATTGACCAAACCCTAGGTGTGCCCAGACCTGGAGTTTTGTTTCTGCGAGGGCGATGTCGATGGGGACGGTGCTATGCTGAGTGAAGTCGTGACCCCCTGCGAACCTCTGGCATGGCCTGGTCCCCCAGGTATCAAGGGGGCTCCCTGCCCACAGCAAGAGCTAGGTTTCCTCGCTGTGTTGATGACTGGTGTGGCCAAGCCAGAAGAGCACCACCCAGCAGACCTGCAGCGTAGTGCGAGCTAACGGGTTTCGGTTTCATCGGGGTGTATCCTGTGCTGCTGGAACTGGGGCCATTCGCAGCTGCTGGCCATCGCACCACAAAGCTTCTTAGGTCCACTACAAGTGGGACTTCAGATTAAGATACCATTTCTTCAAAGTTCAAGCTCCTGGCCCTTCTCCTTTCTTCTATCCTTTTACCATCACCCTGCAGCTGGGCCTTTTTTCAATCTTGGTCTGAAGCCGCCAGGATCAGAAGCATCTCGGTTTGCCATGGGAACCACGACCCCCCGAGATCTCATGCCGCCCCTCTGTGACCTCAGGAGCTGTGTGAGGTGTCGGCACCAGGTCAAAGAAGCCACTCATCAACATCCAGGTGGCCCAATGCCCATGGAAAGCCTCTGACAAAAGAGAGAAAGAGCGTGATCCTAGGGTGCCTGGAACCTCTGCCCCCTTCACACCTCCCATGCCTGAAGCAAGCCCCTTCCACTGAGAAGAGAGGCACACTCCCATCTTTTTTTCTCAGGGAATGGAAACACTGGAAACCAAAATTGAGGCCATTGGCAGAGGGGAACAGAATGAAGTTGAAGAATTGACAGATCCAGGATATGAATTTCAGCTACTTATCTCACTCCATTTTAAGTTGGTAGAGTGAGCTACAAACCAAAGGAGCAGCAAGTGGATAATCCATGCGAATTTGTGTTTTCTTCCTGCCAGCATACATCGATCCTGGGACCCCAGACCCCATGACCCATCAGAACTTCCCTTTTCCTCTTCAGATTTACTGACAGGCTCTGGCTTTGTTCCTGAGGTTCTTGGATGATGCTCTCCCTCATCCTTCAATAAGATGGTATGCAGAGTCCAGCAGGTCCACTGCGGTTTACCTTGTGCCTAAACATCTCCTGTTTAGAAAATGTCCAAGAAAAGTGGGAGAAGGAAAAAGAGGAGTGAGGAAGTTGTCAGCGGTTTGTGACTCGATTGCCTAGTTATCCATGTGTGTATGATCTCCGATGTCTCCCTTCATACTGCCAACCTGAGCATATTCTGATATTATCATGTGCCTGCCACTCCTTCTGCCTCCCCCCACCAGGACTACATGCTCACACACATGATTCTCTGCTCAGTGCTCAGCTACAAACCTATCCCTCCACCGATAGATTCGGATCAACATTTCCCCTCAAGCTGCACTAATTGATTGTGTGTCTTGATATACAGGAAATGTTCCTTGCAGGATTTCTATGGAGAGGTAGGTGATGATTTTCTAAGGAATTTGTGGCTTTCTTTGATACTGGGTTGTCGTCCATTTGACAGATTCGGACCACTAGTCAGATCAAGAGGATTCGAAACAGCCCTTCCCACAGGGCTGAGGCTTTGGCTCCTCTTGGAGAGCGCTCGCCTAGTAATCACGAGGATCCCGGTTCGAATCTCTCCCCGGTCGACAGAAGTACTTTCAGAAGGAAGGACTTTGAATAGTCCACACTTCCTCTTCTCATCTTTCCCTCTCTTTTCGTCAACTAAATCTGCACAGTTAAAAAAGGACCAGTTGGACACGCAAGCCTTTTAGGATCACACTTCCAGGAGACGGTCTTCTCATGGCCACCGTGCTCCTCAGAATAGATTGCTCATGCTTTGCAGGCTCACGATGACACAAGAAGCCCTAGAGGAGAGAAGTCACACTCAAACAGGGGAAAGCAGAGACACCAGACCCCTGGTGGGGAGGCAGTGATAGAGCCAGTCAGGGAAATAATAAACATGTTCCACTTTGAATATGCTTCAGAAAACACTCTTCCTTGTCCCTAAAGACTATCGCACTTCTGCATGTTCTCTAATTTGTTCTATTTTGTTATACAAGTTTTGCCCAATCCCTTGGGTATTCCCTTTTGCCTTTCAACCAGAGGGTTCACACTAAATGTCTGATATTGAGGTGAACTCATGATATCCAAAGCCATGCTTCCCTGCTGCATATCGCAGTGCGATGTCATTTACATTGATGGTCAATGGAGAAGAGAGTGCGGTGAAAGGAATGCCTTTCCTCTGAGGTCTTGTGCTGAAAAAACCGAAAAATCAGAATGTACATCATCAGGTGTCCCTTCCAAGCAAGAGAAAAAGCCAGGAATCAGCAAAAGGAATTAGGTTCAGTCATGATGCTTGCCCACAGAATGACCTGGCACTGACTACCTCCTGTACCTGAACGGTATATTCTAACTACAGAAATGTCTGGGAATTGGGACACAGACATTAACCAGTGCCCATTTATTTCATGTCCCTTCACTTATGTTGATTTTCAACACCAAACCCTTCTACTTCTCATGCCCCTCTAAAGACCTTCCACATCATTTTCGAGTATTGAGCCTTGAAGCTCTGTGCCATTCCTCTTTCAGCACAATGCCTCTTCTCCTCTCGTATACTGCACTCTGAAAATAGTTCATCATGCCAAGAGCAGGCTGTTGCTTCATCCCTTGGCTTGGGCTCTGCATCTTTCCAGAGCTGATAAAAGAACTGTTGGCCATTTCTCAGTGGGCTTAATGCCACAGAGGCAGCAGTCTTGTCAAGGGAATGAACCCATGGGTGAAGAGAGATCGACTGGATATTTCTGACACTGCAGGTGATTTGTCAGACATTTGGAAAAATCCTGGCAGAACAAATTCTGAGTGCAGCCCAGTTGTAAAGAAGCAGCCAAGGCTGTTGGCACTGGCAGGTGGAGTGAGCACAGAACATCTCTCCTAGCCTGGCAGCTGCCCCCTGTGCTCCTTCCAACATGATGCCTAAAGGACTCCCTGGTCTCCTCATGAGCCATCGGAGCAGCCACACACCTGCACTTGGAAGACCAACTCCCCAGTTTCCAGCTGTCTCCTGTTTTAGCAACTCAGAAATTAAGGACAACCGGCAAGGCAGGCTGTGATGTTTCCCCTATCAAGTACCACCTAAGTCAGGGAGTTGCGCCGCATGATTCCCTGGTGTGAGATGTCAGTGGCCATCATGCCGTAGGGCGACTAGCACACCAGGTGACATTCCCTGCTTGGCCAAATCCCGGGTGTGTCCAGACCTGGAACGGTTTTTCTGGGAGGGAGATGCCGATGTGGACGGTACTATGCTGAGTGAAGTCCTGACCCCCTGCGGCCTTCCAGCATTCTGTGGACCCCCAGACATCTTGGGGTCTCCTTGCCACAGCAAGAGCTAGTTTTTCACACTGTCTTGATGCCTGTTGCGGCCAAACCTGAACAGGGCCACCTAGCAGACCTAGAGCGTACTTCGAGCTGACGGGTTTCAGTGGGGGGTACCGTGTGTTTCGTGAACTGAAGCCATTCCCGTCCCGCTGACCTTCACAACACGAAGCAACTTAGGTCCACTTCAAGTGGGACTTCAGGTTAGGATACCATTTCTTGAAAGTTCAAGCTCCTGGATCTGGCTCCCTTCTTCTATCCTCTTACCATCACCTTGCACCTGGGCCTTTTTCCAATCTTGGTCTGAAGACGCCAGGATCAGAAGCATCTCGGGTTGCCATGGAAACCATGATCTGGCCGAGCTCTCATATGGCCCCTCTGTGACTTCAGGCGCTGTGTGAGGTGCCGGCATCAGGTCACAGAAGCCACTCATCATCATCCATGAGTTACAATGCCCAGAGAAAGCCTCTGGCAAAAGAGAGAAAGAGCGTGATTCTAGGGCGCCTGGAACCTCTGCCCCTTCACACCTCCCATGCCCGAAGCAAGCCCCTTCCATTGCGAAGAGAGGCGCACTCCCATCTTTTTTTCTCAGGGAATGGAAACACTGGAAACTGATATTGAGGCCATTGCAGAGGGGAACAGAATGAAGTTGAAGGATTGACAGATACAGGATATGAATTTCAGCCACTTATCTCACTCCATTGTATCTTGGTAAAGCTTGCTACACACCAGAG
Organism: Sciurus carolinensis; assembly: GCF_902686445.1. Taxonomy (NCBI): domain Eukaryota; kingdom Metazoa; phylum Chordata; class Mammalia; order Rodentia; family Sciuridae; genus Sciurus; species Sciurus carolinensis. The sequence continues at coordinate 759,106 of NW_025920103.1, forward strand.
GGGAGGCAGTTGGAGATTGTATGATGAATTTGTGTTTTCTTCCTGCCAGCAAATCATCGATCCTGGGACCCCAGACCCCGTGACACATCAGCACTTCCCTTTTCCTCTTTAGATTTACTGACAGTCTCTGGCTTTGTTCCTGAGGTCCTTGGATGATGTTCTCCCTCATCCTTAAATATGATGGTATGCAGAGTCCAGCAGGTCCACTGGGTTTTGCCTTGTGCCTAGATATCTCCTGTTTAGAAATTGTCCAAGGAAAGTGGAAGAAGGAAAAAGAGGAGTGAGGAAGTTGTCAGCGGTTTGTGACTCGATTGCCTAGTTATCCAAGTGTGAATGATCTCCGATGTCTCCCTTCATACTGCAAACCTGAGCATATTCTGATATTCACATGTGCCTGCCACTCCTTCTCCCTCCCCCCACCGGCCTCCATGCTCACACACATCATTCTCTGCTCAGTGCTCAGCTACATACCTATTCCTCCACCAATAGATTCGGATCAACATTTCCCCTCAAGCTTCACTAATTGATTGTGTGTATTGATGTACAGGAAATGTTCCTTGCAGGATTTCTGTGGAGAGGAAGATGATGATTTTCTAAGGAATTTGCATGACTTTGTTTGAGGCTTGGTTGTCCTCCATTTGACAGATTCAGACCACTAGTCAGATCAAGAGGGTTTGAAATAGCCCTTCCCGCAGGGCTGAGGCTGTGGCTCCTCTTGGAGAGCGCTCGCCTAGTAATCAGAAGGACCCCCGTCCGAGTCTCTCCCCAGTCCGTCAGAAGTCCTTCTGAAGGAAGTACTTTTGAATAGTCCTAACTTCCCTCTTCTTATCTTTCCCTCTCTTTTCGTTAACTCAAACTGCACAGTTGAAAAAGGACCAGTTGGACATGCAAGCCTTTTTCGATCACACTTCCAAGAGACGGTGTTCTCATGTCCACCATGCTCCTCAAAATGATTGGCTCATTCTTTGCAGGCTCACGAGTGACACAAGAAGCCCTAGAGGAGAGAAGTCACACTGAAAGAGGGAAAGCAGAGACACCAGGCACCTGGTGGGGTGGCAGTGATAGAGCCAGTCCATGAAATAATAAAAATGCTCCACTTTGAAAATGCTTCAGAAAACACTCTTCCTGCTCCCTGAGGACTATCACACTTCTGCATGTTCTCTAACTTGTTCTCTTTGGATATTCAGGTTTTGCCCAATCCCTTGGGTATTCACTTTTGCCTTTCAACGGGAGGGTTATCACGAGCACGTCGTGACACTTGCAGCCTGTGCTGGATCGGGAACTGGGTAGGAATAAGGTAACACTCACGGAGTCAGTGGATGGTCCTCAGATGAGATTTTATTGATGCTCGGTTCACAGCAAACAGCAGTCAGTCATCAAGGTAACAGCATGCTCTGACCGGGAGCCTCGAGCTGGGGAGCACTATCATGCCACTAGTTAGCAGGACATAGTGACACACTCTGTCGGTGGAGTAGTGCCCACTCTCTCCGGATCAGTCTGCAGTTTATATAGTCACACCAAAACAAGTCCACACATTACATAATTTCTTTTTCAAGTCCTAGATTCTGCAAACTCATCTAGTAAATATTTTTACCAGTTTTACCATTAAAACTAATGCAAATTTGGTGTAAACAAACTGCCAAATGTTTTTCTCAGTGACTGCATAGTCACTATGTACCTCACTGCACGTCATTCTACTTATCTTAACACTACACACACATTTTGTTTTGGTCTATCACAGCAAACAACATGTTTTGTATAAGTTTCACAAAATGGAGTCAGAAAGCAAAATGGAAGTTGTTTGGTTCACTTCAACAATGTTCCATACAGTCCACCCCCTGGCACGGGAGGCACCCTAAGGGGTGGCTTCCACACCAAAGAGGGCAGTCAGATCTGAGGAGAGATCAGGTGCCGCGTATTGTTCGACCTTAAAGGGCTGCAAAGCTTGTATCAAATTATCGTGTCCAGGTAGATGTAGAATGTCCAAGGTGGCGTCCCGGCCTTTGTATTCCATGAACCTGGGATATGATCAGGCATCCTGTGGGTCAAGAGGGCGCAGTCATATACAGAGCCTGTGACGATGATGTACAGTCCTGTATTTTGTTGTATATCTTGCAGTGTCCAGCAGCGGTTCCCGGAACGGCCTATTACATAGTGCCTGAAAAGGTCGTCCATTATACCAGAATGAAGTGAACACCCAATGGATTAGGAAGAGCTGCGGAAGGGAAAGTAATCAATATTATCCCGGTTGTCAACCTCAGAGGCAGTGAGGGCAAAATCGGGAGGAAAGAGAAGGACAGGGAGATCATGGTGATGCTCAACATATTTCCAGAGATTTAGTAAGTATGGCTGCAGGATAGTTTTCCAGCAGAGTATTCGGAGTGTAGGAGCAGTTTTAATCCTATAGGGGACAATATAGTTCTTGTGGAGAAGGGAGAAATCAGGGAAGTATCTTCCCCATGGTCCTTTTCTCAAAGAAAGATGAGTATTGATATACCATTGCCAGTCATCAGAGAAGCCACGGTACCCATGGTCGGATTTCAGGGCTTCCGTGAGAAGGCCGAGAAGAAGTTGGTTATGTCTAGGGTATAGGCGATCACATGAGAATAATCACCAATGATTGGCCAAAAAATGTTGATGAGTCCATAAATGACAAAGTAGAGAAGCTAGATGGGGCATAGGGTCATTATAAAGGAATCTGAAGGAATCTGAGCAGAGGAGGCATGTCTCCCATCTGGGGGAGTAAAGTCTGGCTAATCTATATAATGTGTAGAAGGTGTCAAAGTTCCAAGTTTTGAAGGCTGCAAGCAGAAAGAAGTTCCTTACATGGAACTGGCAACAAAGAGGGCAGTGGGCAAAGTGTTGTAGATTACGTTCGTCCAAGGTGTTCTCGGAACGGGGAAGGTGACGTCTGACAGTTCTAGAAGATCTCTTACGTGGAGGCATTCTGCAGGAGCAAAAGGAGATAGTTAGGCCTGTAAGGAAGGAGGGGCATAGATGATGGATTTTTCTCTTTTGAGAGTCACATCCTTCACCACAGATCTACAAACAAGTAAGCCAACCTTAATGAGGATCCATGCACATATAATAAATGCTACCCATGTCATGCCTTCTTTTATCCAATGCAAAGGATTCCATCGGGTAATACAGGCAAAATCCTTTGTAAAGATTCTGCTGATTGTATTCAACAGACTGCAGTCCTTAGACATGGTGTGGGAAGTATGTAGTGGAGTCAGCAGGTCATGTTGTACCATAAGTTCCACTTTCTGTACCTCATGTTTGAGGTCAGCGATGCCATGAACAATAGATTTATGAAGATTTTCCAGGACAGGTTTATTTTGTTGGAACAGATTGTCCAAGGCATCCATATGTGCACGAATGTTGCGATAGGTTTCAGATTCCACCTCAGGGGTTCTGAAGAAGGCGTGTAGGCCAAAGGTGTGATTGGAGATGTAAGAGACCGAGGTCAGTACTTGGTTGCCTGTTGCAAGTCCATGATGTTTTACCATCATTACATTGTGATGTATATGCCAACGAGCTGCCAGGGAAAAGATTTCACTGTAGGAGGCGTTGTGCCATCTGGTGATGTTGTAGGTGGAATCATCACAGGTAAGGATCCTGTAATTACCTAAGTCTTGTATTTTGGTGGCGGGCTCATACAGCGTGATCCTGGAAGTGGGAGGTTCATTATTAAAAGCATTAAAGGCAATAATGGTATTCTTGCCAAAGGAGTAAGTATTTTCCGCAGGGAAGAACCAGTTCTTATCCCCCCACTGAGTCCAGAACATTTTGTCATAAGGAAGTACCCAGGTGTTGCCTATAAGCTTTGGAATTGCAATGGTGTGATAGGCAATGAGGGCAGATGAGGTAGAAATCTCCCCAAGGTGTAGTTCACAGGATCCAGCCTCACAAAAGGATTCCTGTGTGGGGTCCAAGATAGTGATAGAAGAAGAAGTTTCTCTGCCAAGTCCAGTCAGGAAAAGGTTCCTGAGATCTTCCTGTGAGGCTTGCAAGAGGGCTTCTCTATGGTGGCATTCCTGTTGTATTCGGAGGTGCTCCAGCTCCTTATTGAAGGTTGAGGTGGAAGATTTTACCTGCTCATAGAGGGCAGAGAGTTCCTTGTGCATAATTTCTTGTTCCAGATAAATCTTATCCACGAGGATGGCCGTGGCATGGAGGTTTTTAGAAATCCCATGTATTACACGGGTTTGTGAGTCCACAAGATGTTGTATTGAGTTAATCTGGACCCGTAACTCCTCAGTCATAGTGCCAGCAATGAGAGCGCCAATAGCAGCTCCAGTCAAAAAGGCGCCAACGGCTGCGAGTTGTAGAGGGCGTCTCATGCTGCGGCTGCCATGGAGGTTGAAGTACAAGTCTGGAGTAAGATAAGGCTTACGTTCGCCGCACATTTGGAAGTCATTTGCAGAAAGGGCAGCGAGGTTGAGACGCAGGAAGATAGGTTGGATGGTTGGCTTCATCAACATTCAGACAGGTTGGTAGGTCAAGGGAAGAAAGCCTGGGGCTTCCATGGAAATCATAGGCTTGTAAGGTGGGAAGATGACAGCATGGGGAAAGTGCGCGGTAATCCAGGAGTGGGACTCATTGAAGCCCCCTCTATGAATGAGGCAGGGTTCCAATCCATGGGTTCTGTAGCAGTCAGCAGGAGTCATTTTGTATGAATACACATAATGTCTATGAGCATAATTCTCAAAAAGATCCGTGTGGTTCCTGAGAATATTGTGGGACACCATATCAAAGGTGTGCCACTTATTATTTGGTCCAGGAAGAAGCATATAAGAGTAGTGTGGTAAACGTCCCACCAAAGATTTGTATTTCCAGCTGGAGAAGTTCATTCCTGCAGTGGACCACCACGCCAGAGTCTTATTGTCAGCAGCTTCAATGTGGTAATGCAAGATGGTATCAAACAAAGACAGAGGAGAGCATCCGGGTGGCAGCTTTTCATAGGGTTCCCGCGGAGGTGGATGCTGATTCAGCTGGATTTGTACTTCTTCAATAGTGGGGTATGTGAATCCCAGAATAGAAGCAGTTGGTTTAAGGTTGTATTTTGTGGACCTCTCAATGGCATATGAATAGCTCAGCGTAGTTTTGTTGTAAGCGTCCAGGGGAACGTCATAGACAGAATAGTTGTATTGCATGGATCTATGCACCCCCTGAATCCTTTTCATAGCAAAGGGGCCCCAGTGGCAGCGTTTCCACTGCCATGGGGTGGAATAAGGTACTCCCAGAGTGTCCTTGTGGGGGCCAAATGGGATAGAAGGGAGGGTCACATTATGGATTTGAGAACGAATGATAGGGTCAGTCCAGTTAATGATGGGAATGAGGTCAGGCAATAGCTGCTGGCTGGACCCTGGTGAGGCTTTGGAGGCACCCCACAAAGTGGGCCTAAGGAAAGGGTCTGGGCGGAGGAAAGAGATTTTCATCCGCTGAGACCAAATGAGCAAAGGGGAATAATAAGAGTAGTAATGGGAGCACCCTTCACAGGAACGCAGAGAGGAAGAAGAATTGGCATAGTTAAGGAGGTAGATATGAGTAAGATTCCAGATAGATCTGGCCTGTTCAAGAGGAGTTGAAAAATTGCCGAGCCATGTCCAGGACATGACAGTGTAGTTCATATCTTCGGAAAGAAGGTGAAAATCTGGGAAGGAATGGTCACTATCCTTGTAGAAAGTGAAAGAAGTAAGGTGGTGGTCGTATGCAAGGACAGAATCAGTAGTGTTATCAGCATACATCAAGTATGAAATATGAAAGAGGGTATCCAATACTGCAGGTTTGGGGATATGGCAATTGAAGTCTTGTAAATTTACTGGGTTAGCATATCCCTTCAGATATACCTTCATAGTGCACCTTTCCGGGGATTTATCAAGTATTGGGAAGCAAAGCCAACCCATAGCGGCCTGGCCTTTGCCAGATGGTACCACGTCCGCAAAGATAGAATGGATGCAGAGAAGGACATGTAAAGGGGAATATGAGGGTGCAGAGTATTTAGGGGTCCCTAAAAGAGAGTTAAAGGGTTGGGGAAGGGGACTGGTAATTACCATGGGATATCTCCATGTGTGGGTGCCTAATGTCATAATATCCCACCAGGACGAGATGGGCGGGATGGAATCATTAGTAATCAATAGGTCCGGTCTATAAGCATTAAGCAATTCAAATCTATATGTGTGTGCATCTACATGTGTTACAAATATCTTAATATCAGAATTTGCTAATTCCTTCCATACAGTCTGACCCCAAACAGGTTTCCCATTGATACAATAGTCAGTGTGTTTCCACCTAGCTGACCATATGGCTATACCATTACAAACGGACCATGAGTCAGAGAAAATATGAATGTGCTTTCGGCCTTCCGTAAGTGAATGTTTCACAGCCCAATTCACTGCTACAAGTTCAGTCATCTGTGCAGAATCATCCACCCCCTGGTCTGTCAAGATAGTCTTATCAGCTGGGCGGTAAGCTGCAGCTTTCCAATGGGTCTTGCCATTAATCACAGAGGAGGAGTCATCCGTAAATCAAGCATTGGCATGGCTGTTTGAAGCTCCCCAATGACCGATAGGGGAGGAGGGCTCCTCCTTAGGAGAAATAGGCAACTTGGCCAGAGGTTGGGCACAGATTTCCTCAGTCAGCCTGCTGATTGCAATGTTAGACTGAACCAGGGAATCTTGTAGAGCATTCTGAAGGTACCATTTCCATTGTAAAACTTTAGGTTCAATGGGAAGGCCTTTTAGTTGGTCCTCACTCATTTTAATCCAGTTTATGAGTGGGACGGGAGTTCTAATAATCAGGCGGTGGTTAATAAGAGAAAAGCCCATTGCCTGTAATGCTTGGCATAGAGTCCAGATATACTTCTCAAATAGAGAGTATCTGGTGGATGCATATGGGAAACGTTTGCAATAGAAGCCAACTGGTCGTGACACACCAGGGGTTTTAGTATATATCCCCCAGTTACCATAATCATTCATGAACAAAATATCCAATAATAGGACTTCACCTGGTTGTGCGACATATAATTGTGCATACAGGGAAATATATTCCAAGGCAGTTGTAAAAGCCATTTGCTGTGCTGGGCCCCACGCAAAATCACAAGCCTTTCTAGTTACTTTATACATCGGTTGAAGTATAAGCTGTAAGAAAGGGATATGCAGTCTCCAGTACCCAAAAAGGCCAATAAGATGTTGGGCTTCAGTCTTATTTCTGGGTGCTTGGATAGCCTGCAGTTTGTCTAGTACTGGGTGGGGGACGGAGGGCCCTGTGTAGGACCACTGGACACCTAAAAACTTAACTGATTCCAGTGGGCCCTGCACTTTATCAGGATTTATGATCCAGCCTTTGGATGTAAGAGTTGAAATTACCACCAGTTTAGCCTTGTCTGCTGCCTCTTTGGTATGTGCACATATAAGTATGTCATCCACATAGGTGAAGACCTTCACATCAGAAGGAAGCAATTTCCATGGCATGGTTTGTTGGATAACACCATGTGCTATAATAGGGCTATTCTTATACCCCTGTGGGACTCTAGTGAACTGATACTGTTGTGCATTCCACGTAAATGTGGTATATTCCCTAGAGTCCTCATGTAAGGGAATAGAAAAAAAACATGTCAGAAAGGTCAATGGCAACCAACCACTTAGGTGCATAATCCCTAATTTCCTGAAAAATACCTTCTGTGTCTGGCAAGGAGCCGGGCATTTCGGGATACAACTTATTAATATTCCTATAATCCATTGTAAACCGCCATGACCCGTTAGGCTTGCAGACGGGCCATATGGGGCTATTATAATTAAAGGATTGGGTTTTAGAAATATAATTAAAGGTTTTAGAAATATCCTCGTGGCCACCTTTAAGTGGATATTGATTCATGAAGGATGGCGGGATCTGGGGAAAATGAATAGGTTCTATAGCCACAGTGGGTAAAAGGGTAACACTGCAGCATTTGAGTCTTTTAAGGGGCAGCCATTTACCAAAAAAGACGGGATATGGTCCATACCAAGGATACAATGGGGGCTAGGGAGGACAAGCACAGTGCAACGTAAGGGTTGCCTGTCATAAATAAACAAGGTGACATCATAATGAAAGGTGGTAAGTGTAGTGCCAGAAATACCTGCACTTGTGCCGGGGTTCCCTTGCCCATGTGAGCCTGGGGAATGACAGTAGGGTCAATTATTGTAATCTGGCTACCGGTGTCAATAAGGAAGCGGGAAGAGAAGGGAATGTTATCACAGACACCGGAGATAAGAACAAAGGGATGGTTCTCGTCTAGGGAAATGCTCGTGGGAAGTGCCGAGAAGGGCGGTTCCAACCATTGGGGGTATTGGGAGCCCCAGGTGGATTGCAATCGTGATTCCGACCCTGGGGTCTTCTCCCAAAAGATTGTTGTATCCCGGGTTTCTCCAGAAAGGATTCCTTACTTGGAAGCCCAAAGGTGGGTGAAACCTGTGCTGAGGGGGAAAGGGTTGCCCTTGGTGGCGGGGGAATGGTGGCCCCGGACGGGCTGCTCCACGTTGGCCAGACGGGGGCACCCGAGCACCATTTTTTGGAACAATGTTCCGAAACGGCCCGCGAGAGACAGGGCATGGGATGAAGGGAAGTGGGGGAGTTCGCTGGACAGCTAAGGTGAATGGAGGCATCTGCTGAAAAGAAGCACGTACTGGGAAAGATATTTTATGGTCCATTTGGAGATCTCTGCACTGCTTAAAATGTTCAAAAACCTCAAACAAGGTGTGCATCCCTGCAAGAGCGCTAGAGAGCATATATTTCAGATTGTCTGGTGCACCTTTCAAAATAAGACGACGAATGGAAGGAGTAAGTGGGACCCGCAGCGGGTTTATTTCGGAGTCCGAATTATATATTTTGCAGAGGACTCCAAGCTTCCGTAGCAAGTTAATGCCATCGGCTGGGGTATACCACAGAGTACGGCTATCAAATTGGCTGAGATCCAAATGAGGAAAAGCCAATTTCCAGGCCATAGCTATCCAGTCAAACAAAGAATGCACATCTGTGGGCATAGATTCTAGTAAAGCCATAAGAGCTTCACAGACTGCTGTGTGCTCGATGGTTATCCCCGCAGTCCTCATCTCAGATGCTGAAAGGCGGATGTTATGGGCACCTTTCTGCCACAGCATGAGGAGAAAGTCTGCATCAGACAGGTTACGCTGGCAAAAGTCCTGTCTAAGCTGCATAAGTTCACTTCTAGATAGTTCTCTAGTCTCCACTACGTGGTCGGTGCCAGCAAGAGAAAGACCATGAGAAGGTGTAGAGGTCTTAACCGTGGAGATGGGGTCAGAGCTGTAGGTGACTTCTAAGGCCTCAGAGACGGATCGATCTTGGAAGTCATATATGTCCTGCAGGAAAGGATTTTTAGATTTCTGAAGCGCTTCCCTTACCAATTGTTTGCCCTTAAGTCTATGAGAATCAACATCATCTATTACTTTACACAAAATGCTAGGGATCTCTTGTTTACCTGCCCGGGCTAAAATAGGCTCGACAATGTCCGGACTGCTAAGGCAGACCTGGACAGAGTTTCCCTTGTCATATTTAGGGAATTTATTTTGTACAATGCGTTCGCATTGCCTCCATGGAGATTGTGGTTTAAGTTCATGTTTATCAGATTTGCCAATTTTAAGCTTATCAAGAAGCTTATTTATCCCTAGACCTGGAGCCATTGTATTAGGCGGCTTGTACAATATAGTTTAAATAAAATCCAATTCCACTTTAGAGTGCTAGAACTATCGATAGAACAAACAAGCGTATGCAAAAGGCAATCGTATTTGGTAAGGAGGTGAGTACAGAGTCTAGATTTTAACCAGCACTGAGGCATAAAAGAGAAATGTAAGGCCTACCAGGTTTACATGTCCGAGTCCAACAAGTCGCAAAGTTCCTGGGTTTTGCTGTCAATGATCAATTCAAGAGAGTCCAGGAGCGCAGTAATGTGTAGAAGAGCCAGAGTGGAAGGCGTCCGACTGCCAACTACAGCAACTGTCACAAGCATGTCGCGTCACTTACGGCCTGTGCTGGATCAGGAACCGGGTAGGAATAAGGAAACACTCACGGAGTCAGCGGATGGCCCTCAGATGAGATGTTATTGATGCTCAGTTCACAGCAAACAACAGTCAGTCATCAAGGTAACAGCATGCAGCGACCGGGAGCCTCGAGCTGGGGAGCACTATCATGCCACTAGTCAGCAGGACATAGTGACAGACTCTGTCGGTGGAGTAGTGCCCACTCTCTCCGGATCAGTCTGCAGTTTATATAGTAACACCAAAACAAGTCCACACATTACATAATTTCTTTTTCAAGTCCTAGATTCTGCAAACTCATCTAGTAAATATTTTTACCAGTTTTACCATTAAAACTAATGCAAATTTGGTGTAAACAAACTGCCAAATGTTTTTCTCAGTGACTGCACAGTCACTATGTACCTCACCGCACGTCATTCTACTTATCTTAACACTACACACACATTTTGTTTTGGTCTATCACAGCAAACAACATGTTTTCTATAAGATTCACAAAATGGAGTCAGAAAGCAAAATGGAAGTTGTTTCGTTCACTTCAACAATGTTACATACAGGGGTTCACACTAAAAGTCTGATATTGAGATGAACACATGAAATCCAAAGCCATGCTTCTCTGCTGCATATCGCAGTGCGATGCCATTTACATTGATGGTCAATGGAGAAGAGAGTGCGGTGAAAGGAATGCCTTTCCTCTGAGGTCTTGTGCTGAGAAACAGAAAAATCAGAATGTACATCATCAGGTGTCCCTTCCAAGCAAGAGAAAAAGCCAGGAATCGGCAAAAGGAATTAGGCTCAGTCATAATGCTTGCCCACAGAATGACCTGCCACTGACTACCTCCTGTACCTGAACGGTATATTCTAACTACAGAAATGTCTGGGAATTGGGACACAGACATTAAGCAATGCCCAATTATTTCGTGTCACTTCACTGATGTTGCTTTACAACACCAACACCCTTCTACTTCTCATGCCCCTCTAAAGAACTTCCACATCCTTTTGGAGTATTCAGCCCTGAAGCTCTGTGCCATGCCTCTTTCAGCACAATGCCTATTCAACTCTCCTATTTTGCCCTCTGAAAATGAGTTCATCTTGCCAAGAGCAGGCTGTTGTTTCATCCCTTGGCTTGGACTCTGCATCTTACCAGAGCTGATAAAAGAACTGTTGGCCATTTCTCAGTGGGCATATTGACACAGAGGCAGGACTCTTGCCAAGGGAATGAATCCATGGGTGAAGAGAGATGGGCTGGATATTTCTGACCCTGAGGGTGAATTGCCAGACATTTAGAAAAATCACGGCAGAACAAATTCTGAGTGCAGCCCAGTTGTAAAGAAGCAGCCAAGGTTGTTGGCACTGGCAGGTAGAGTGAGCACAGAACATCTCTACTAGCCCGGCAGCTGCCCCCTGTGCTCCTTCCTACATGATGCCTAAAGGACTTCCTGGTCTCCTCATGAGCCCTCGCAGCAGCCACACACCTGAACTTCGAAGACCAACTCCCCAGGTTCCAGCTGTCTCCTGTTTTGGCAACTCAGAAATTAAGGACAACCGGCAAGGCAGGCTGTGATGTTTCCCATATCAAGTATCACCTAAGTCAGGGAGTTGCGCCGCATGATCCCTTGGCGTGAGATGTCAGTGGCCATCGTGCCGTTTGGCTACTAGCACCCCAGGTGACATTCCCTGCTCGGCCAAGTCTCGGGTGGGCCCAGACCTGGAAATGATTTTCTGGGAGGGAGATGTCGATGGGGACGGTGCTATGCTCAGTGAAGTTTTGACCCCCTGCGTCCCTCCAGCACTGCCTGGTCCCCCAGACATTGTGGGGGCTGCCTACCCACAGCAAGAGTTAGGTTTCCTCGCTGTCTTGATGCCCGATTCGGCAAGCCAGAACAGGGCCAAGAGCAGACCTGCAGTGTAGTGCGAACTGACGGGTTTCAGCGGTTGGTACCCTGTGCTGCTGGAAATGGAGCCATTCCCGGTCCACTGGCCTTTGCACTACAAAGCCACTTAGGTCCACTTCAAAAGGGACTTCAGGTTAGGATACCATTTCTTAAAAGTTCAATCTCCTGGCCCTAGCTCCTTTCTTCTCTCCTCTTACAATCACCACGCAGCTGGGCCTTTTTTCAATCTTGGTCTGCAGACGCCAGGATCAGAAGCATCTCGGGTTGACACGGGAGCCATGACACCGCCAAACTCTCATGCCACACCTCTGTGAACTCAGGAGCTGTATGAGGTCCCGGACCCAGGTCACAGAAGCCATTCATCAACATCCATGAGGCACAAGGCCCAGAGAAAGCTTCTGTCAAAAGAAAGAAAGAACATGATCCTAGGGCGCCTGGAACCTCTGACCCATTCACACCTCCCATGCCCGAAGCAAGCCCCTTCCACTGAGAAGAGAGGCGCACTCCCATCTTTTTCTCTCAGAGAATGGAAACACTGGAAACCAAAATTGAGACCATTGGCAGAGGGGAACAGAATGAATTTGAAGAACTGACAGATACAGGATATGAATTTCAGCCTCTTATCTCACTCCATTGAATACTAGTAGAGCGGGCTACAAACCAAAGGAGCGGCAGGTGGAGATTGCATGATGAATTTGTGTTTTCTTCCTGTCAGTAAACATCGATCATGGGACCCCAGACCCCGTGACCCATCAGCACTTCCCTTTTACTCTTTAGATTTACTGACAGGCTCGGCCTTTGTTCCTGAGGTTCTTGGATGATGTTCTCCCTCATCGTTCAATAAGATGGTATGCAGAGTCCAGCACGTCCACTGGGTTTTGCCTTATACCTAGATATCTCCTGGTTAGAAATTGCCCAAGGAAAGTGGAAGAAGGAAAATGAGGAGTGAGGAACTTGTCAGCGGTTTGTGACTCGATTGCCTAGCTATCCAGGTGTGAAGGATCTCCGATCTCTCCCTTCATACTGCCAACCTGAGCATAACTGATACTCACATGTGCCTGCCACTCCTTCTGTCTCCCCCCATCCGGCCTCCACGCTCACACACATCATTCTCTGCTCAGTGCTCAGCTACAAACCTATCCCTCCACCAATAGGTTCGGATCAGCATTTCCGCTCAAGCTGCACTAGTTTATTGTATGTCTTGATGTACAGGAAATGTTACTTGCAGGATTTCTGTGGAGAGGGAGATGATGCTTTTCTAAGGAATTTGGTGGCACTGAGGCTGGGTTGTCCTCCATTTGATGGATTCAGACCACTAGTCAGATCAAGAGAGTTCTAAAAAGCCCTTCCCCCAGGGCTGAGGCTGTGGCTCCTCTTGGAGAGTGCTCACCTAATAATCAGGAGGACCCCACTTCGAGTCTCTCTCCGGTCGGTCAGAAGTCCTTCAGAAGGAATGACTTTTGAATAGTCCCAACTTCCCTCATCTCATCTTTCCCTCTCTTTTCGTCAACTCAAACTGCACAGTTCAAAAAGGACAAGTTGGACAAGCAAGCCTTTTATGATCACACTTCCAGGAGACAGTTTTATCATGGGCACCATGCTCCTCAGAATGATTGCCTCATGCTTTGCAGGCTCACGAATGACACAAGAAGCCCTAGAGGAGAGAAGTCACACTCAAACAGGGAAAGCAGAGACACCAGGCACCTGGCGGAGTGGCAATGATAAAGCCAGTCCAGGAAATAATAAACATGCTCCACTTTGAAAATACTTCAGAAAACACTCTTCCTGCTCCCTGAGGACTATCGCACTTCTGTATGTTCCCCAACTTGTTCTTTTTGATATTCAGGTGTTGCCCAATCCCTTGGGTATTAACTTTTGCCTTTCAATGGGAGGGTTCACACTAAATGTCTGATATTGAGGTGAACTCATGATATTCAAAGCCATGCTTCTCTGCTGCATATCGCAGTGCGATGTCATTTACATTGATGGTCAATGGAGAAGAGAGTGCGGTGAAAGGAATGCCTTTCCTCTGAGCTCTTGTGCTGAAAAACCGAAAGATCCGAATGTACATTATCAGGTGTCCCTTCCAAGCAAGAGAAAAAGCTAGAATGTGAAAAATGAATTAGGCTCAGTCACGGTGCTTGCCCACAGAATAGCCTGCCCCTGACTACCTCCTGTACCTGAACGGTATATTCTAACTACAGAAATGTCTGGGAATTGGGACACAGACATTAAGCAATGCCCATTTATTTGTGTCCCTTCACTGATGTTGGTTTTCAACACCAAAACCCTTCTACTTCTCATGCCCCTCTAAAGAACTTACACATCCTTTTCTAGTATGCAGCCTTGAAGATCTGTGCCATTCCTCTTTCAGCACAATGCCTCTTCACCTCTCGTATTCTGCCCTCTAAAATGAGTTCATCATGCCAAGAGCAGGCTGTTGTTTCATCACTTGACTTGGGCTCTGCATCTTTCCAGAGCTGATAAAAGAACTGTTGGCCATTTCTCAGTGGGCATAGTGCCACAGAGGCAGCAGTCTTGTCAAGGGAATGAACCCATGGGTGAAGAGAGATGGGCTGGATATTTCTGACCCTGCAGGTGATTTGTCAGACATTTTGAAAAATCATGGCAGAACAAATTCTGAGTGCAGCCAAGTTGTAAGAAGCAGACAAGGTGGTTTGCACTGGCAGGTGGAGTGAGCACAGAACATCTCTTCTAGCCTGGCAGCTGCCCCCTGTGCTCCTTCCTACATGATGCCTAAAGGACTTCCTGGTCTCCTCAAGAGCCCTCGCAGCAGCCACACACCTGTCCTTTGAAGACCAACTCCCCAGGTTCCAGCTGTCTCCTGTTTTGGCAATCTCAGAAATTAAGGACAAATGGCAAGGCAGGCTGTGATGTTTCCCATATCAAGTAGCACCTAAGTCAGGGAGTTGCGCCGCATGATCCCCTGGCAGTGAGCAGTCAGTGGCCATCGAGCCTTTTGGCTACTAGCACCCCAGGTGACTTTCCCTGCTCGGCCAAGTCCCGGGTGTGCCCAGACCAGGAATTGTTTTTCTGGGAGGGAGATGCCGATGGGGACGGTGCTATGCTGAGTGAAGTTTTGACCCCCTGAGGCCTTATGGAACTGCATGGACCCCCGGACATCGTGAGGGCTCCCTGCCCAGAGCAAGAGCTAGGTTTCCTCGCTGTCTTGATGCCCGGTGCGGCCAAGCCAGAACAGCGCCACCTAGCAGACCTGCAGCGTAGTGGGAGCTGACGGGTTTCAGTGGGGGGTACCCTGTGTTGCTGGAACTGGAGCCATTCCCGGCCTGCTGGCCTTCACACCACAAAGCCCCTTAGGTCCACTTCAAGTGGGACTTCAGGTTAGGATACCATTTCTTGTAAGTTCAAGCTCCTGGCCCTAGCTCCATTCTTCTCTCCTCTTACCATCACCATGCAGCTGGGCCTTTTTTCAATCTTGGTCTGAAGCCACCAGGATCAGAAGCATCTCGGGTTGCCATGGGAACCATGACCCAGCCGAGCTCTCATGCCGCCCTCTGGGACCTCAGGCACTGTGTGAGGTGCCGGCACCAGGTCACAGAAGCCACTCTTCATCATCCAGGAGGCACAGTACCCAGAGAAAGCCTCTGGCAAAAGAGAGAATGAGCGTGATCCTAGGGCACCTGGAACCTCTGCCCCCTTCACACCTCCCATGCCCGAAGCAAGCCCCTTCCACTGAGAAGAGAGGCGCACTCCCATCTTTTTTCTCAGGGAATGGAAACACTGGAAACCGAAATTGAGGCCATTGGCAGAGGGGAACAGAATGAATTTGAAGGATTTACAGATACAGGATATGAATTTCAGGCCACTTATCTCACTCCATTGTATCTTGGTAGAGCGAGCTACAAAACAAGGGAGTGGCAGATGGAGATTGTATGACGAATTTGTGTTTTCTTCCTGTCAGCAAACATCGATCCTGGGACCCCAGAACCCGTGACCCATCAGCACTTCCCTTTTCCTCTTTAGATTTACTGACAGGCTCTGGCTTTGTTCCTGAGGTTCTTGGATGATGTTCTCCCTCATCTTCAATAAGATGGTATGCAGAGTCCAGCATGTCCACTGGGTTTTGCCTTGTGCCTAGATATCTCCTGGTTAGAAATTGTCCAAGGAAAGTGGAAGAAGGAAAATGAGGAGTGAGGAACTTGTCAGCGGTTTGTGACTCGATTGCCTAGCTATCCAGGTGTGAATGATCTCCGATGTCTCCCTTCATACTGCCAACCTGAGCATAACTGATATTCACATGTGCCTGCCACTCCTTCTGCTTCCCCCACCCGGCCTCCACACTCACACACATCATTCTCTGCTCAGTGCTCAGCTACAAACCTATCCCTCCACCAATAGGTTTCGGATCAGCATTTCCCCTCAAGCTGCACTAATTGATTGTGTGTCTTGATGTACAGGAAATGTTCCTTGCAGGATTTCTGTGGAGAGGAAGATGATGATTTTCTAAGGAATTGGTGGCTTTGTTTGAGGCTGGGTTGTCCTCCATTTGACAGATTCAGACCACTAGTCAGATCAAGAGGGTTCGAAAAAGCACTTCCCGCAGGGCTGAGGCTGTGGCTCCTCTTGGAGAGCGCTCGCCTAATAACCAGGCTGACCCCGGTTCGAGTCTCTCCCCGGTCCGTCAGAAGTCCTTCAGAAGGAATGATTTTTGAATAGTCCGAACTTCCCTCATCTCATCTTTCCCTCTCTTTTCGTCAACTCAAACTGCACAGTTCTAAAAGGACAAGTTGGACAAGCAAGCCTTTTACAATCACACTTTCAGGAGACAGTTTTATCATGGGCACCATGCTCCTCAGAATGATTGCCTCATGCTTTGCATGCTCATGAATGACACAAGAAGCCCTAGAGGAGAGAAGTCACACTCAAACAGGGAAAGCAGAGACACCAGGCACCTGGCGTGGTGGCAGTGATACAAGCCAGAATAGGAAATAATAAACATGCTCCACTTTGAAATATGCTTCAGAAAACACTCTTCCTGCTCCCTAAGGACTATCGCACTTCTGCATCTTCTCCAACTTGTTCTCTTCTGATATTCAGGTTTTGCCCAATCCCTTGGGTATTCACTTTTGCCTTTCAATGGGAGGGCTGACACTCAATGTCTGATATTGAGGTGAACTCATGATATCCAAAGCCATGCTTCTCTGCTGCATATCGCAGTGCGATGTCATTTACATTGATGGTCAATGGAGAAGAGAGGGCGGTGAAAGGAATGCCTTTCCTCTGAGCTCTTGTGCTGAAAATCCAAAAATCAGAGTGTACATTATGAGGTGTCCCTTCCAAGCAAGAGAAAAAGCCAGGAATCTGCAAAATGAAATTAGGCTCAGTCATGATGCTTGCCCACAGAATGACCTGCCACTGACTACCTCCTGTACCTGAACGGTATATTCTAACTACAGAAATGTCTGAGAATTGGGACACAGACCTTAAGCAATGCCCATTTATTTCGAGTCCCTTCACTGATGTTGGTTTTCAACACCAACACCCTTCTACTTCTCATGCACCTCTAAAGAACTTCCACATCCTTATCTAGTATGCAGCCTTGAAGCTCTGTGCCATTCCTCTTTCAGCACAATGCCTCTTCACCTCTCGTATTCTGCCCTCTGAAAATGAGTTCATCATGCCAAGAGCAGGCTGTTGTTTCATCCCTTGGCTTGGGCTCTGCATCTTTCCAGAGCTGATAAAAGAACTGTTGGCCATTTCTCAGTGGGCATAATGCCACAGAGGCAGCAGACTTGTCAAGGAATTGAACCCATGGGTGAAGAGAGATGGGCTGGATATTTCTGCCCATGCAGGATAGTTGCCAGATATTTGGAAAAATCATGGCATGACAAATTCTGAGTGCATCCCAGTTGTAAAGGAGCAGCCAAGGTTGTTGGCACTGGCAGGTGGAGTGAGCACAGATCATCTCTCCTAGCTTGGCAGCTGCCCCCTGTGCTCCTTCCTACATGATGCCTAAAGGACTCCCTGGTCTCCTCATGAGCCCTCGCAGCAGCCACACACCTGAACTTCGAAGACCAACTCCCCAGGTTCCAGCTGTCTCCTGTTTTGGCAACTCAGAAATTAAGGACAACCAGCAAGGCAGGCTGTGATGTTTTCCATATCAAGTATCACCAAAGTCAGGGAGTTGCACCGCATGATCCCCTGGCGTGAGCTGTCAGTGGCCATCGAGCCATTTGGCTACTAGCACCCCAGGTGACATTCCCTGCTCGGAAAGTCCGGGGTGTGCCCAGACCAGGAACTGTTTTTATGGCAGGGAGATTGCCGATGGGGACGGTGCTATGCTGAGTGAAGTTTTGACCCCCTGTGGCCCTCCGGCACTGCGTGGACACTCAGATATCGTGAGGGCTCCCTGCCCACAGCAAGAGCTAGGTTTCCTCGCTCTCTTGATGCCCGGTGCAAACAAGCCAGAAGAGCGCCACCTAGCGGAGCTGCATCATAGTGGGAGCTGACGGGATTCAGCGGGGAGTACCCTGTGTTGCTGGGACTGGAGGCATTCCCAGCTCGCTAGCCTTTGCACCACAAATCTCCTTAGGTCCACTTCAAGTGCGTCTTCAGGTTAGGATACCATTTCTTGAAAGTTCAAGCTCCTGGCCCTGGCTCCTTTCTACTATCCTCTTAGCATCACCATGCAGCTGGACCTCTTTTCAATCTTGGTCTAGAGCCGCCAGGATCAAAAGCATCTCAGGTTGCCATGGGAACCATGACCCCGCAGAGCTCTCATGCCGCCCCTCTGTGACCTCAGGCGCTGTGTGAGTGCCGGCACCAGGTCACAGAAGCCACTCTTCAACATCCAGGAGGCACAATACCCAGAGAAAGCCTCTGGCAAAAGAGAGAATGAGCGTGATCCTAGGGCGCCTGGAACCTCTGCCCCCTTCACACCTCCCATGCCCGAAGCAAGCCCCTTCCACTGAGAAGAGAGGCGCACTCCCTTCTTTTTCACTCAGGGAATGGAAACACTGGAAACCGAAATTGAGGCCATTGGCAGAGGGGAACACAATGAATTGAAGGATTGACAGATACAGGATATGAATTTCAGCCACTTATCTCACTCCATTGTATCTTGGTAGAATGACCTACAAACCAAAGGAGAGGCAAGTGGAGATTGCATGACGAATTTTAGTTTTAATTCTGTCAGCAAACATCGATCCTGGGACCCCAGAACCCGTGACCCATCAGCCCTTCCCTTTTCCTCTTTAGATTTACTGACAGGCTCTGGCTTTGTTCCTGAGGTTCTTGAATGGTGATCTCCCTCATCCTTCAATAAGATGGTATGCAGAGTCCAGCATGTCCACTGGGTTTTGCCTTGTGTCTAGATATCTCCTGGTTAGAAATTGTCCAAGGAAAGTGGAAGAAGGAAAATGAGGAATGAGGAACTTGTCAGCGGCTTGTGACTTGATTGCCTAGCTATCCAGGTGTGAATGATCTCCGATATCTCCCTTCATACAGCCAACCTGAGCATAACTGATATTCACATGTGCCTGCCACTCCTTCTGCCTCCCCCCACCCAGCCTCCACACTCACTCCCATCATTCTCTGCTCAGTGCTCAGCTACAAACCTATCCCTCCACCAATAGGTTTGGATCTGCATTTCCCCTCAAGCTGCACTAATTGTTTGTGTGTCTTGATGTACAGGAAATGTTCCTTGCAGGATTTCTGTGGAGAGGGAGATGATGATTTTCTAAGGAATTTGGTGGCTTTGTTTGAGAATGCGTTGTCCTCCATTTGACAGATTCAGACCACTAGTCAGAACAAGAGGGTTTGAAAAAGCACTTCCCGCATGGCTGAGGCTTTGGCTCCTCTTGGAAAGTGCTCGCCTAATAATCTGCAGGACCCCAGTTTGAGTCTCTCCCCGGTCCGTCAGATGTCCTTCAGAAGGAAAGACTTTTGAACAGTCCCAACTTCCGTCATCTCATCTTTCCCTCTCTTTTCGTCAACTCAAACTGCACAGTTGAAAAGGGACAAGTTGGACAAGCAAGCCTTTTACATTCACACTTCCAGGAAACCGTTTTATCATGGGCACCATGCTCCTCAGAATGATTGCCTCATGCTTTGCAGGCTCACGAATGACACAAGAAGCCCTAGAGGAGAGAAGTCACACGGAAACAGGGAAAGCAGAGACACCAGGCACCTGGCGTGGTGGCAGTGATACAGCCAGAAGAGGAAATAATAAACATGCTCCACTTTGAAAATGCTTCAGAAAACACTCTTCCTGATCCCTAAGGACCCTCGCACTTCTGCATCTTCTCCAACTTGTTCTCTTTTGATATTCAGGTGTTGCCCGTTCTCTTGGGTATTCACTTTTGCCTTTCAATGGGAGGGTTCACACTAAATGTCTGATATTGAGGTGAACTCATGATATCCAAAGCCATGCTTCTCTGCTGCATATCGCAGTGCGATGTCATTGACATTGATGGTCAATGGAGAAGAGAGGGCGGTGAAAGGAATGCCTTTCCTCTGAGCTCTTGTGCTGAAAATCCAAAAAATCAGAGTGTACATTATGAGTTGTCCCTTCCAAGCAAGAGAAAAAGCCAGGAATCTGCAAAATGAATTAGGCTCAGTCATGATGCTTGCCCACAGAATGACCTGCCACTGACTACCTCCTGTACCTGAACGGTATATTCTAACTACAGAAATGTCTGAGAATTGGGACACAGACCTTAAGCAATGCCCATTTATTTCGAGTCCCTTCACTGATGTTGGTTTTCAACACCAGCACACTTCTACTTCTCATGCACCTCTAAAGAACTTCCACATCCTTATCTAGTATGCAGCCTTGAAGCTCTGTGCCATTCCTCTTTCAGCACAATGCCTCTTCACCTCTCATATTCTGCCCTCTGTAAATGAGTTCATCATGCCAAGAACAGGCTGTTGTTTCATCCCTTGGCTTGGGCTCTGCATCTTTCCAGAGCTGATAAAAGAACTGTTGGCCATTTCTCAGTGGGCATAATGCCACAGAGGCAGCAGTCTTGTCAAGGGAATGAACCCATGGGTGAAGAGAGATGGGCTAGATATTTCTGACCCTGCAGGTGATTTCTCAGATATTAGGAAAATCACGGCAGAACAAATTCTGAGTGCAGCCCTGTTGTAATGGAGCAGCCAAGGTTGTTGGCACTGGCAGGTGGAGTGAGCACAGAACATCTCTCCTAGCCTGGCAGCTGCCTCCTGTGCTCCTTCCTACATGATGCCTAAAGGACTCCCTGGGCTCCTCATGAGCCCTCGCAGCAGCCACACACCTGCACTTTGAAGACCAACTCCCCAGCTTCCAGCTGTCTCCTGTTATGGCAACTCAGAAATTAAGGACAACCAGCAAGGCAGGCTGTGATGTTTCCCATATCAAGTATCACCTAAGTCAGGGAGTTGCGCCACATGATCCCCTGGCGTGAGCTGTCAGTGTCCGTCGAGCCATTTGACTGCTAGCACACCAGGTGGCATTCCCTGCTCGGCCAAGTCCTGGGTGTGCCCAGACCAGGAATTGTTTTTCTGGGAGGGAAATGCCGATGGGGACGGTGCTATGCTGAGTGAAGTTTTGACCCCCTGCGGCCCTCCGGCACTCTGTGGACCCCCGGACATCATGAGGGCTCCCTGCTCACAGCAAGAGCTAGGTTTTCTCGCTGTCTTGATGCCCGGTGTGGCCAAGCCAGAAGAGCGCCAACTAGCAGAGCTGCATCATAGTGGGAGCTGACGGGTTTCAGCGGGTGGTACCCTGTGTTGTTGGAACTGGAGCCAGTCCCGGCCCACTGGCCTTCACACCATAAAGCCCCTTAGGTCCACTTCAAGTGGGACTTCAGCTTAGGATACCATTTCTTGAAAGTTGAAGCTCCTGGCCCTAGCTCCTTTCTTCTCTCCTTTTACAAACACCATGCAGCTGGGCCTTTTTTCAATCTTGGTCTGAAGCCGCCAGGATCAGAAGCATCTCGGGTTGCCATGGGATCCATGACCCCGCAGAGCTCTCATGCCGCCCCTCTGTGACCTCAGGCGCTGTGTGAGGTGCCGGCACCAGGTCACAGAAGCCACTCATTCAACATCCAGGAGGCACAATACCCAGAGAAAGCCTCTGGCAAAAGAGAGAATGAGCGTGATCCTAGGGCGCCTGGAACCTCTGCCCCCTTCACACCTCCCATGCCCGAAGCAAGCCCCTTCCACTGAGAAGAGAGGCGCACTCCCTTCTTTTTCACTCAGGGAATGGAAACACTGGAAACCGAAATTGAGGCCATTGGCAGAGGGGAACACAATGAATTTGAAGGATTGACAGATACAGGATATGAATTTCAGCCACTTATCTCACTCCATTGTATCTTGGTAGAATGAGCTACAAACCAAAGGAGCGGCAGGTGGAGATTGCATGACGAATTTTAGTTTTCTTCCTGTCAGCAAACATCGATCCTGGGATCCCAGACCCCGTGACCCATCAGCCCTTCCCTTTTCCTCTTTAGATTTACTGACAGGCTCTGGCTTTGTTCCTGAGGTTCTTGGATGATGTTCTCCCTCATCCTTCAATAAGATGGTATGCAGAGTCCAGCACATCCACTGGTTTTGCCTTGTGTCTAGATATCTCCTGGTTAGAAATTGTCCAAGGAAAGTGGAAGAAGGAAAATGAGGAATGAGGAACTTGTCAGCGGTTTGTGACTCGATTGCCTAGCTATCCAGGTGTGAATGATCTCCGATATCTCCCTTCATACAGCCAACCTGAGCATAACTGATATTCACATGTGCCTGCCACTCCTTCTGCCTCCCCCAACCCGGCCTCCACACTCACGCCCATCATTCTCTGCTCAGTGCTCAGCTACAAACCTATCCTCCACCAATAGGTTTGGATCTGCATTTCCCCTCAAGCTGCACTAATTGATTGTGTGTCTTGATGTACAGGAAATGTTCCTTGCAGGATTCTGTGGAGAGGGAGATGATGATTTTCTAAGGAATTTGGTGGCTTTGTTTGAGAATGGGTTGTCCTCCATTTGACAGATTCAGACCACTAGTCAGAACAAGAGGGTTTGAAAAAGCACTTCCCGCATGGCTGAGGCTTTGGCTCCTCTTGGAAAGTGTTCGCCTAATAATCTGCAGGACCCCAGTTTGAGTCTCTCCCCAGTCCGTCAGATGTCCTTCAGGAGGAAAGACTTTTGAACAGTCCCAACTTCCGTCATCTCATCTTTCCCTCTCTTTTCGTCAACTCAAACTGCACAGTTGAAAAGGGACAAGTTGGACAAGCAAGCCTTTTACGTTCACACTTCCAGGAGACAGTTTTATCATGGGCACCATGCTCCTCAGAATGATTGCCTCATGCTTTGCAGGCTCACGAATGACACAAGAAGCCCTAGAGGAGAGAAGTCACATGGAAACAGGGAAAGCAGAGACACCACCACCTGGAGTGGTGGCAGTGATACAGCCAGAGGAGGAAATAATAAACATGCTCCACTTTGAAAATGCTTCAGAAAACACTCTTCCTGATCCCTAAGTACCCTCGCACTTCTGCATCTTCTCCAACTTGTTCTCTTTTGATATTCAGGTGTTGCCCGTTCTCTTGGGTATTCACTTTTTCCTTTCAATGGGAGGGTTCACACTAAATGTCTGATATTGAGGTGAACTCATGATATCCAAAGCCATGCTTCTCTGCTGCATATCGCAGTGCGATGTCATTGACATTGATGGTCAATGGAGAAGAGAGGGCGGTGAAAGGAATGCCTTTCCTCTGAGCTCTTGTGCTGAAAATCCAAAAAATCAGAGTGTACATTATGAGTTGTCCCTTCCAAGCAAGAGAAAAAGCCAGGAATCTGCAAAATGAATTAGGCTCAGTCATGATGCTTGCCCACAGAATGACCTGCCACTGACTACCTCCTGTACCTGAACGGTATATTCTAACTACAGAAATGTCTGAGAATTGGGACACAGACCTTAAGCAATGCCCATTTATTTCGTGTCCCTTCACTGATGTTGGTTTTCAACACCAGCACACTTCTACTTCTCATGCACCTCTAAAGAACTTCCACATCCTTATCTAGTATGCAGCCTTGAAGCTCTGTGCCATTCCTCTTTCAGCACAATGCCTCTTCACCTCTCATATTCTGCCCTCTGAAAATGAGTTCATCATGCCAAGAAGCAGGCTGTTGTTTCATCCCTTGGCTTGGGCTCTGCATCTTTCCAGAGCTGATAAAAGAACTGTTGGCCATTTCTCAGTGGGCATAATGCCACAGAGGCAGCAGTCTTGTCAAGGGAATGAACCCATGGGTGAAGAGAGATGGGCAGGATATTTCTGACCCTGCAGGTGAGTTGCCAGATATTTGGAAAAATCACGGCAGGACAAATTCTGAGTGCAGCCCAGTTGTAAAGGAGCAGCCAAGGTTGTTGGCACTGGCAGGTGGAGTGAGCACAGAACATCTCTCCTAGCCTGGCAGCTGCCCCTGTGCTCCTTCCTACATGATGCCTAAAGGACTCCCTGGGCTCCTCATGAGCCCTCGCAGCAGCCACACACCTGAACTTCGAAGACCAACTCCCCAGCTTCCAGCTGTCTCCTGTTTTGGCAACTCAGAAATTAAGGATAACCAGCAAGGCAGGCTGTGATGTTTTCCATATCAAGTACAACCAAAGTCAGGGAGTTGCGCCGCATGATCCCCTGGCGAGAGTTGTCAGTGGCCATCGAGCCATTTGGCTACTAGCACCCCAGGTGACATTCCCTGCTCGGCCAAGTCCCGGGTGTGCCCAGACCAGGAATTGTTTTTCTGGGAGGGAGATGCCGATGGGGACGGTGCTATGCTGAGTGAAGTTTTGACCCCCTGCGGCCCTCCGGCACTGCGTGGACACTCAGACATCGTGAGGGCTCCCTGCCCACAGCAAGAGCTAGGTTTCCTCGCTCTCTTGATGCCGGTGCAAACAAGCCAGAAGAGCGCCACCTAGCGGAGCTGCATCATAGTGGGAGCTGACGGGATTCAGCGGGGGGTTCCCTGTGTTGCTGGGACTGGAGGCATTCCCGGCTGGCCTTCACACCATAAAGCCCCTTAGGTCCACTTCAAGTGGGACTTCAGGTTAGGATACCATTTCTTGAAAGTTGAAGCTCCTGGCCCTAGCTCCTTTCTTCTCTCCTTTTACAAACACCATGCAGCTGGGCCTTTTTTCAATCTTGGTCTGAAGCCGCCAGGATCAGAAGCATCTCGGGTTGCCATGGGATCCATGACCCCGCAGAGCTCTCATGCCGCCCCTCTGTGACCTCAGGCGCTGTGTGAGTGCCGGCACCAGGTCACAGAAGCCACTCTTCAACATCCAGGAGGCACAATACCCAGAGAAAGCCTCTGGCAAAAGAGAGAATGAGCGTGATCCTAGGGCGCCTGGAACCTCTGCCCCCTTCACACCTCCCATGCCCGAAGCAAGCCCCTTCCACTGAGAAGAGAGGCGCACTCCCTTCTTTTTCACTCAGGGAATGGAAAAACTAGAAACCGAAATTGAGGCCATTGGCAGTGGGAACACAATGAATTTGAAGGATTGACAGATACAGGATATGAATTTCAGCCACTTATCTCACTCCATTGTATCTTGGTAGAGCGAGCTACAAACCAAAGGAGCGGCAGGTGGAGATTGCATGACGAATTTGTGTTTTCTTCCTGCCAGCAAACATCGATCCTGGGACCCCAGACCCCGTGACCCATCAGCACTTCCCTTTTCCTCTTTAGATTTACTGACAGGCTCTGGCTTTGTTCCTGAGGTTCTTGGATGATGTTCTCCCTCATCCTTCAATAAGATGGTATGCAGAGTCCAGCACGTCCACTGGGTTTTGCCTTGTGCCTAGATATCTCCTGGTTAGAAATTGTCCAAGGAAAGTGGAAGAAGGAAAAGGAGGAGTGAGGAAGTTGTCAGCGGTTTGTGACTCGATTGCCTAGTTATCCAGGTGTGAATGATCTCCGATGTCTCCCTTCATACTGCCAACCTGAGCATATTCTGATATTCACATGTGCCTGCCACTCCTTCTGCCTCCCCCCACCTGGCCTCCACGTCACGCACATCATTCTCTGCTCAGTGCTCAGCTACAAACCTATCCTCCACCAACAGATTCGGATCAACCTTTCCCCTCAAGCTGCACTAATTGATTGTGTGTCTTGATGTACAGGAAATGTTCCTTGCAGGATTTCTGTGGAGAGGAGATGATGATTTTCTAAGGAATTTGGTGGCTTTGTTTGAGGCTGGGTTGTCCTCCATTTGACAGATTCAGACCACTAGTCAGATCAAGAGGGTTCGAAAAAGCACTTCCCACATGGCTGAGGCTTTGGCTCCTCTTGGAAAGT
>NW_025920103.1:785840-839385 GCF_902686445.1 Sciurus carolinensis
GCTGAAGGTGAACATGAACCAAGCACTTCAAGGCTCATGCCCCAAATTGAGTGGAAAAAGGAGTTCTCTCACATCAACCCATCTGCCCTCACCAGGTCTTAATAGAGGTCCACAGCACTTCTCATTAAAATTCCACCCTGGAGTCATCCTTCTTTGGAGCAAAGAATTCAGATTAAGGACTATGGCATAATTGACTGACATTCCTTAGTCCTTTCTTTCTCCCTTTGTCCTGCCTCCCCATCCATGGGACCACCCAGTACCCACCACTCACCATGCACACATCCGTAGCAGTGAGCACTGAGTACTTGGGGACACAGTAGAGGGAGCATGGTCACAGTCCTGCCCTCCCTGTGAGTCTCACCTGGATTCAGCTGGGGGCATCCCAGATGCAGAATCCCAGTTGTTGGCTGCTGTGGTGTGGGGCATGGGCATAAGTTCCCTGTGTCCTAGTGTCCCTGGGTAGCTGTTCAAGTGACTTCCAGCTGAGGCTGAGAACCCTGTGCTTGCTTCCAGAGCTCTGCTGCTGTATGTGGGTCCTGGGAAATTGCCAGAAAGGCTGATTCTCAGAACCCACCCCAGACCTCCTACCTCAGAAACTCTGGAGTTGAACTGGATTGTCCCTGTCACAAACTGTCCCCAGGACTGCAGCACGCGCAAGGCTGAGGGCCACACTCTAGATCAGCGCTTCCCTTCCTTTCATTTCACTCCATGAAAAGCTCCTGAAACCCCTTTTCCTCACTGTCACACCCCCTTGAAATTGCAGAACTGCCACAGCCTGTTTGTCCATGTGCTGTGTGTCTGGCTCTGCGAGGTCTGCCCTCCCTCAAGGACCAACTTGCACCTCCTTGGGGCAGTGTGCAGACTGCTTCATGGGGGTCAGCTTCTGGGAGCCAGTTTGAGCTGACTGCAGTGGCTGCCTGTCTGGGGCTGGACTGAGCTCAGAAGAACCCCAATCAGCTAGCAATGCCTGCAGGGTGCAGCAGGGGCTCTGATCACCATGTTTTCCCTCCCTGCCTTAAGCTCTTCCTCATGGGGTGAATAAGACACAGGTGTTGTTTGAGGGCAGCTTTGCTAGTTGGGGCTCTGAGCTACCAGCCAAGGGGTGACTGGAGCACTGTGGGGGGCTCTGACAACACATTGCTGGCTCCCCTGCTGGGTAGTCAGTGTCAGGGCCAAGAACAGCACCTGTTGAAGTCATCTAAGAGGGAGTTCACAGGCTGCTCTGCAGAGTGTGAGGTGGTCTGAGGCTAGCCTGGTGGCACGGGAAGTCTGAGGCTGCCCTCTAGACTGGAGGGAACATGTGGTCACAGGATGCTACTCTGGCAACAGTGGACATGGAAGTCCCAGTGTGCCATCCTGAGGCTGGGAAGAGGGGTTCTGAGGCTCACTCTCTGGAGTGGGATTGGAGGGTAGGGATGTCTGAGACTATCCCTTTGGAGTGGGGAGAACAGGGAGGTGCTAGGGTGCCACTCTGGCACCTGAGGAAGGGAGATCTAAAGCTGCTGTGGCAGAGGGAGTGGGGCTCTGAGGTCCTTGCCTCCTCTTCCCCTGCAGACACCAATGTCTTCTACCACATAAGAGAGCAGCCTGCCATATAGAGGGCAGCCAGCAGGCACTGAAGGTGGTCTTCTACCTCAATGGCTACCACTTCTCCAAGCTGCCCTCCTGCCAGGAGAGCAGGGCCAGCCTCTGACTGCACACCGTGCTTTTCAAGAAAGGCGAACTGCAGGCTGTGGGAGACTACGCGGTAGCCCTCGGGACCCAGCCCTGCCCTCCCTCCTCTTCCTCCACAGCTCTGGAGAATGTGGAAGGGCCTCTTCCTCCAGGCAGACAGGCAGCAGAGGATTTGTAGCAGGAGATCAATGCCCAATCCCTGGAGAACATCCAGCAGTATTACCACAAGCTCAGGTGTGTACTTGGGCCTATGTCAGGGGCAGGATTCAGAAAGCCACCACAGCAGGTGGCAGGCAGACCCTCAGCATGAGGAGCGGGCCTGACGCTCTTTCTGGAGCACCTTGTCTACATGACAGTCTGATGGCACTATGCACAGTAGGTCATGCAAGCCCATTCTACAGATGGGGAAGATGAGGCCCAGGAGCATACACAGCATGACCAAGGTCACACGGCGAACAGTCTGGCTCCAAAGCAGGTCCTCTCTGTTTAGCTGAGCTGCCAGTCCACTCTGCATGGGGGCAGGAGCTGAGATGAGGCCCTGGGCTTCTTGGGCCTTGAGAGAGGGATGTAGTTCCCTGGACCTCATCCCATTCACAGGGAGAAGTTGAGGGAACAGATTTTGCCTGGAGGAAGCATGGCTCCAGGGGAGTAGTTCCCATGTCCCCAGCAGCTTGCCCACAGCCCCTCCCCAGTCCTGCTTCAGTGACCAAATGTGGTTTAGAGGGACTCTATCCTCTCCGGGCCTCATTTTGCCATTTGGAAACGGGAGACTGACGCTTCTGTCCATTTGTTAGACAAGAACATCCTGGCGCCCTTCTGGATGGACCAGGCCATGAGTCTCTTCTGTGCTGTTTGTGGAGTGTTTTAAATACAGGCTCTGGTTATTCACTTGTTGGCCCAGAATGGGTTCATCAGGAATTTGTGTGGGACACACACTGTCCCCATGCGTGGGAGTCTGTCCTCTTCTGGGACAGGAACTGCCAAGACCAGCCTACCCATGCTGTGAATAAAGACCTATCAGCATGAGGGTGGCTTGCTGCTATCCACCTGTCTGTGGCCCATACTGCATTCCACAGCCCAGCTAAGCAGTGTCCCTGAGACCACCTGGTTCCCAGAGCCTGGGGCTTTACAGTCAGCCAACCCCTGTGGTAGAGTGGGACAGACTTGGAGCCAGTGAGCACAGAGCAGCGTCCAGCACCAGGTGGGGACAGGGCTCCAAGGAAAAGCAGGCCAGGTGGAGAGCTGGACGGGGCTGTCAGGGGCCTTTGATTCTAATTGGAGCAGGGAGGCCAGGCTGCCCAGCAGGGAGTTGGGGATGGAGCCCCCTTCAGCCCGTCTTTCTCTCTCAGGACATTTTACCTGGAGCTGTTGAACCTGCCCACAGATGCCAGAACCACTGCAGTGAAGATCAATCAGGTGTGTCCCCAGCCTGTGACTTGGTCAGGCGGGCTCCCAGGGTCAGGACTCAGCTGGCAGGGTTTCCTCCAGACACCCCACTGGCCACGCCCTGCAGGCCTGGGAGTCCCTGAGGTGGTTCATGCTCACTGTGGCCTCTTTCTCTCCCATGCACTGTGGTCATCGTGGGTTTCTCTGGGGCCGGGGCCCCTCCAGGCAGCCACGGACCCATGCCAGGCATGGCCGGGCCCTGCTCTGGTTTCTTTCTTCACATTTTTTACTAGCCCTTAGAAATCAAAAGATCTCATAGAAATGGAAGCTTCCAGCTTTTTCGAGAAGTGGAGGGACGTGAGATCTGCTTTGGGGCTTCTTCCCACTTGCTGTGCTTGGCCTGCGCTGGGTGTGGCTGTCCCTTGGACCCCACTGACCTTGGCTCCTGCTGCTCAGTGTACCGTGGCCTTCCAGGGTTGAGGTGGGCCTCACCCTGGGCTGGCGTGCTGATCTTGGGACTTTGGCTGCTGTGAGAGAGGTGGTGGGCATGAGCTTTGGTACTCTAATGTGGCCAACAGGATCTCACAGGGCACAGGGAGGAGCCACCACCTTTACCTCCACATGTGGTTGGGGAAGCAGGGACAGTGGAGGACTCCTCCTCCTAAGGGTTTGGAGGGCATGACCTGTTTGTGCTTAGTCAGGGGCACACTGGGCAGGTGAAAAGAGCAGGCCAGAAGGCAAGACCTGAAATACATGGTGAACATTCAGCGCCAACTGCAGGGTAGTTGGAGCCACAGATTGCGCTTTAGCAGGGTTCATGAAATGGCACTTTCCCTTGGCTGCACCCAAACATCCCATATGTCTGTCCAATGCCTGCAGCTGATCTGCTCCATCAATGCCCTAGATGAGCTCTACTGCCTCATGAAGTCCTTCGTGCACTCCAAGTCTGGCACCAGCAGGAACTTGGGCGCTGGCCTCCTCCCTGTCTCCTCTGAGCTCTGCTACCACCTGGGGACCTGCCAGATAGCCATGTGCAGCACAGGAATGCAGAGGTGGACCATGCCAGCACTCAGGACAGGAGGTGGTAAGGCTGCACCCATGTCCTGGACCTCCTGGCTTTCTGGACTTGGACAGGGCCTCACCGCTTTGGATCCCAGGTCGTTTGTGAAATGGGGTCATCTGTGGCAGTCAGCGGGTGGGAGGGCTGCGGGCTTCCTGTTTCCTGGGCCAGAGGGCATGAGGGAGACTGAGCTCTGAGCCTCATTCCTGCTGTGAGTGGGATGGCTCACCTGCAGGGCAGAACTGCCTCTGGCCTCCCTGGACACTCCTCCTCTGTCCTCTGCCTGGCTGCTGGCCCCAGGGAAAGACAGCTCCTTTCCTGGGAGCCCTTCCTGGCCACACATAATCATGCTTGCCACTCATGCCACTTGTTCATGGGGCTCCAACAGGCTCTGCCACCCTGGCAAGGGCTGCTTGTGAGGGCAGGGCTTCTGTTCTCTGCCATGCCCAGCAGACTAGTGCCTGGCACTAATGGGTCTGATGGACAGGCATCCAGTCACATCTCCTCGAGTGGTGGGCAGGCTCCTGCATGCCAGGCACTCTGTGGTGTCTGTGCCCCCAGCCTTGTGTCCCCTGCTGTGGACTGGTGCAGAAGGGTCTGTTTGAGAGGTCCTCAGCCAGGGGCATTTTTGCTCCCCAGGGGACGTTGGCTGTGTCAGGAGACATTTGTGGTCATCACAGCCATGGACTGTGGCACCTAGTTGGGGGCTGGTGCTCGGCGTCCCACAGCGCACGGGACAGCCTCTTTCTGGTCCCCTGCCAATGCTACTACAGTCCTGACTCTCATCAGGGAGACTGGGGTGCCTAGAGGTTGACTCATCTGTCAGGGCCGCAGGAAGAAGGGTGCAGGGTGGCTTGGAATCCCAGGCCTGGCGCAGAGCCGGGTTCTAACAGCCTGAGCCACGGGGCTGTGCCAGAGCCCCTGAACAGGGGCTAGTCCTCGGGAGTCACCCATTCAACTGACGGAGAGCAGGACCGTGCATGGCAGTGCTGCTGTCCTGGGTACAGATCCCCTGCAGGGACAGGCCGAGGGTTGGAGGCTGCCAGGAGGGGCCGGTAGGGAGGAGCAGACAGGTGGGTAAGGTCAGCACAGAGAGGATACAGGGCTGGTGGCCTGCACAGCTATAGAGGGGGAGGAGAGGGGAGGCCTGGCGGGGGTGGCCGCTGTCCCATGCCCTCTCCACCCCCCCACAGGAGCATCCTGAGTGTGTCCCTGGAGCAGGTAGCTATCCTGGCACAGAGCCACGGGCCCCTGCCCAAGTGCGTGATGCAGGCCACAGACATCATGCAAAAGCAGGTGAGGCCAGGCTGAACTGAGGGTGGCTGCATGCGCCCTGTGTGGGGTGAGGCCACCTGGGACTGGGCACCGTCAGCCCAGACCTGGCCTGCCTGGGGGTTGAGGGTGTCAGCTTCTGGAGAACTGCACCCCTCAGTCAGGTGGCCCTGCATGTCCCGAGCTCCTCTAGGGGCCAGAGTGGGCTCCTTCCAGGGCCCCAGAGTGGAGATTCTGGCCAAAAACCTGAGTCAAGGATCAGATGCCCCAGGGTGCACCATGGTGAATGGCCCCCTGCCCCTCCTCCTCCAGGTAACCATCAACCATGGCAGACCCCTGGTGCTTCCCTAGGCCCTGCTCTGCTTTTGAGGACTCTGCTTTGGGAGCACCAAGCCTGACCCAATCTGCACCCTCACAAGGGCCCCTGCGGGCCCTGAAGTGAGCCACAGGGTGTCTCCCTGTGGTGTTCAGCCACTCTGCAGCCCTGGGATCTGGTTCATTTCATTCAGTCTCTGCTTTCTGCCTGTGCCCCATTCCTCATCAAAATCTGCCTGTAAGCTTTAAGTAATGTTTTATTTTGAAGTAGTCCAAGTATGCAAAAGTAGTGCAGCTTTCCTTCACACCCTTCGGCCGCTTCCCAATTGGCCACATCTCTGTGGCCCCAGCACTGGATCAGGACCAGGCTGCCCTTGCAGAACCCCTTTCAAACCTCGTTTGTAACTTGAGAGTCTCCACACATGCTTGCTCAGCCTCTTTTTCTAATTTTTTTTTTGTGGTTTCCCTGCCCCAGACCCTGGGCCCATCTCTTAACCCATGGGGCCCATTTGACCCAAACAGGAGTGCCATGAGCAAGGTCCTGCTGTTATCCCTAGTTGGCAGATGGGGGTGCTCAGGCCCAGAGAAGTTAAGTACCTTATCCAAGGTCACACAGCTAGGAGATGGCAGAGCTGGGTTCTGAACCCAGGCCCAGCTCCAACCTGAGTCACCTGGAGGCTTGGCTTTCCCCTGGGTGGTGGCCTATGCCTGGCACTCCTGCCTGCACAGTCATGACCCCTCGTGTCCTTCTGGCCACCTGTCCTGCTCCAGACCCAGCAGTGAGATCCCATCCCTGGGGTGCTGTGGGGGTGTGGAGGCGTCTGCATCCCCAGGACCTCCACAGGGACTCTCAGACTGCGCTGCGACCTTGTGCTTGCCAGTGCCCAGACAAGGGCAGGAGGGCTGGAGGCAGCGCTTTGCTCTGGAGAGATCTCTTCGCCTAGCTGCCTCCAGCCCCTAAAGCAGACCTTGCGTGGTTTAGGACTCAGGCACATGCAGGGAGTCCACAGTGGGCGGAGCCAGGAGGGGTGTGCCCAGGCCAGGCTACTTTTTGCGCATGCCCAGCTCTTAGGCTGCTGAGACAGGCGGGGCTGGACAGGCGGATACACAGCTCAGGTCCTGACCCACCCACTCCTCGTGCACCTGCGCTTTGGAGACCACCTCGTTGTGTCTGGTGTCTGCGTCTGGCTGCTTCAGCGCTAACCGAGACATATTGCCTGGACATATGCTGCTGTGGTCGCCTGACTGCCACCCTGCCCTCGGGGAAGTCTGCTCTGGGGAAAGGCAACTTCTCTCCAGTAAGTCTGTTGCCCCAGGATAATGCTGCCTACCACCAACCTCAGGTAAATCTACCTGGGCAACGCAGCTGCCCTAGGGAAAGGTTGCCTCTCTTGGGTCAGGCTGCCCTCCGGGAAGGCCTCCCCATGGAGGCCATGGGGTCTCAGGTTGGTGTGTGATGGGGCAGAGGAAGCGTGATCTGAGACCAACCCCAGGGGCCTGGGCCTGGAGGTGTGGGATCATGGACAGGGAGGCCTCCGGGACTGGGCACAAACAGACAGGAGGCCAGGGACTCCGCATTCAACCCATCCTGTGGCAGCGACCGCCATGGACGATGCACCCTTTCTTGGTAATGTCCTGCCCTTGGGTCAGGCCACCCTCTGGTCAGGGCCAGGCAAGGCAGGGCAGGGTGAGACAAGGCAGTGCAAGGGTGGGCAAGGAGTAGTGGGGCAGGGCAGAGTGGGTTGGGGGGTTGGGCCGTGGCAGGGAAGGGTGGAGCAACTTGGGGCATTATCGGAAGGCTGCTCAGAGTGGGTCAACTGTGTGCACATTCCTGTGGCAGAATACTTACTTAACATGTGAGAAAACCTGGCTTGGTTCTCAGCAGCGTGAGCATGCGCACTCACACACACACACACACACACACACACACACACACAGAGCACAATAAATCTTCCTAATTCAGATGACTTTATTCTAATAAAAATTTTCAAATCCTTTTTAGAAGATAGAAGCAGAATGGTGATATGTTTAATGTTAGCTATTATATGGCATGGTATTTAAAACCACTCTATGAAATTTCCTCAGGACTCAAATCATTATAGTATTTAAGAGACAAGACAGCAGTTGCTTTTTGTAATTCCGATATATTTATAAAAACAATCTTTTTCTAATTTTCAAACTTAGAAAATGTATCCATTTGTTTTCCTAAAGTTGAACATTGATCCAAAATTTTTTCTCTTATTCCATGCCATCAAGGTGATGGGCCTATTGTCACAGGAAGTGCCATGACTAGGTTTTATCATAATACCAGTGCCCCTATGACTTTCAGATCAAACTAATGTATACTGCTCATGTTTGTTGAATTTATTAACAAAGAACATACAATTTTTATTATATTTAAAAGGTCATCAAATTTGAATTAGTAGAAGCAGTGTTTTGACACTCTATCTCATGAGCTGAACTCAGTGCAATTTAGTGTGATCATTTTGGGAGGTTGGCATAATGACTTCTGCCCTGCTCTGTGATCAAATGTTTGGCCTGCACCATTTTTTAGCAGTGAGAATTGAACCAAGTGACCATTGTAGCATGTGTTAGGCAAGCACTGAGCTATATACATCCCTAGCCATTTAAATGCTTTATTTTGAGACTGGGGTCTTGCCTAATTGCCCAGGTGGGTTCCAAATATGTCTTCCCCCTTCCTTAGCCTACCAAGTGCTGGGGTAACAGACATGTCAAAGTGCCTGGCTTTTCCTGGAGGATTTGTTGTCAGTATCATATGCTTGTCCTGGAGGATTTGATGTCAGTATCATATGCTTCTAATGTGTCCTTTCCTAAGCTAGACCATGTCCATTTTCCCTTGTCAACAGTCAGTAAAAACTTTTTTGTTGTTTTGATGTACGCTTAAGATGAACATGCTTTATGATGAGGCACTACTATTCATGATAGTCTAGGTGTGCGATCCTCTCTGAGGGAATATTTTTATTTTGATAGTGTCCACTCTTTCAGGTCTAACACGTTTTGCTAGAAGATGTGATTATTCATTTTGTACTTGATTATGTAAAAAAGACATAGTTTTTTTTTTTCTTTTGTGGTGCTGAAGGTTGGACCCAGGGCCTCCTGCATGTTAGACAGATGCTCTTCTGTTGAGCTGCATCCCCAGCACCTAGATCCTTTAGTTGTCATAAATTTTATGACCAAATAGAGTGATAATAAAATCACTTAGAAGTTCAACTCAATTTGGAACCATTCAAGTGTTTCGGCCTCCAATAATGGTTTGTGATTTCTAAAAGGAAAAGTAATTTTCTACAACATAGCAGCATATAAGATCATCCGTGGACTATGTTTCCCCAGTTTCTTCACTTCCTGCAGAGCTTCGTGGTGGCAATGGACTCTGGTTTCCATCTAACCTCTTCTGCTCACAAGGCATCATCCACTGTGGTTGCCAATCCTGTTTATCTTTTTCTTCTCTTTGACTATTAGTCAAATGAACAATTTGAATCTATTACTACTAAAGAGTATGAATAGAAATAAAAATAGGACAAGAATTCTTTGGGATAAGTGATCTAGTCACAGTGAAAGTCTCTCTGTTGCAGAAGTTCAGTTATGAGTTGAAATAGTCTCTAAAATGTTATTTTAGTGCAAAGTGGTCAAGTTTTTAGAAGCCACACCTAGTACCTAGGGACTGCATAAAATATAAGTTGACCTACGTGTGTTCTTATTTCAACATAAAACCTGTAAAAGTGGTGCTATCTTGAATCATATATTAGATGAAATGATTTAATTTTCTGTTAAAATACTTTTGAATTAATAGTAAAATATAGAACTGGTTAGAATGTCAGTTAGCAGCAATTATAATTGTGTAAACAACCAAGCATTTGAAAACATATAACTATGTCTTAGGGATTTATTTTTGAGTAGTTTTTTATCTTTATACAGAAATTGCAAAGAAAGTGCAGAGATTTCCCAGGTAGCCTCATCCTTGTTTTTCTTTTGATATGATTTATGTGCACCGTCTCAGATGGGTAATGTCCTAGAAAAGGTGTCATGAAGAACAAACACTAATGTGCTATCACTAAGTGCAGTTGCATTTCCTTTGGTTTCTTAGTTCTGCCTCTTCCTGTTCCAGGACCCCATCCAGGATCCCAAATGACATTCAGTTCCTGTCCCTATAGACTTCTCTTTGTGGTGAACAGTTTCTAAGACCTTCCTTGTTCTGATGACCTTAATAACATTGAGAAGAGCCTTTCAGGTACTTTTTACATTGTTCTCTATTGGGGTTTACTTTTTATTTTCATATTTATCCTGGGGCTATGGGTCTATTAGATGCTGTCACAGAGGTGGACAGCATCTCTGTGATCTCAGGCCCCAAAGGGGAATATCCTGTTAGTACTGACTATGCTCACCTGTGTGAGGCAGGGCCTTTCAGGTTTCTCATTGGGAAGTTTCTGTCTCTGTGTGTCCACATTGTGATCTTCGGGAGGAAGTCACCCAGCATGGCCTGCACATAAGAAACAGGGAGTTCACTCCACCTCCTCGATGGCTGAGTGTGTGCCCCAATTATCTGAAATTCTTCTGCACAAGTGGTTTCCAGTCAACCCATTTATTGATCTATTCAGTTACTTATTTGTATCACTGTGGACATTGGGTTGTTACCTTATGCTGTTATTTATTATCCAATTATGTAGTTCCTCTTTTCTCAATTCATTCTTGGTTTAACCTTTGGGGTCTTTCCACTGGGATCTTTTTTTCCATTATCTCCTGTTGTTCTTTAGCATATTTTCTTGTTTTGTTCCAAAGTTCTTTCTGATACTTAAATGTTACCCTGGCTTTATACTTACTCTCTTGGTTCTAGTATCTGCCACTTCTTCAAAGAGCCCTGACTCTTTGGATTAGAGAATGATTTCAAAATCTTATTTCTGGCAGGGTATGGTGGCACACACCTATAATCCCAGTGGCTTGGGAGGCTGAGGCAGAAGGCTTACAAGTTCAAAGTGAGGCCCTAAGCAACTTAGACCCTATCTCTAAATAAAGTAGCAAAAAGTGCTGGGGTGTGGCTTAGTGGTTAAGCACCACTGGGTTCAATCCCTGGTACCAAAATGAATTAATTAATTAATAATACACAAATTTCTATAAAAAAACTTTCATCTGGCAATTAAATGTGCCCATTGCATTTTTTAGAATGATGTTTATATATATATATATATTATATTATACATATATATATTTATACATATATATATTTTTTACTTTCTTATTTATTTATTTATTTATTTATTTTTATCTGTGGACGGACATGATTCCCTTATTTTCATGAGGCGGTGAGGCTCAAACTCTGTGCATCACAGGATCTAGGTGAGTTCTCTGCCACTGAGCTACACCACCAACTCCTGCCCATTGCATCTGGTGTTTTTCTTTCTTCTGTGTTTCATCTCCTGATTTTATTAACTAGCACGAGGCCTGCAAGATGAGGGTGTTAGTCTCATTCCTCTGATATTTTAGCTTAAAAGATGTGATTGCCATAACCTACCTTAAGTACCAACTACATATTTAAATTTATTCCTTTCCTAAGATCTCTGTTCTCAGGGTACCTGAAGTGTAACATCAACAGGATTACAATTACCTATAGATTGTGAGATCAGGACCTGCTTTTCATTCCAGGCCACGTCCAATCACTGTCAATACACATATGGTAAAACCAGTTTGCTTTTACAAGATCATTTCCCTTTCATAACCAGTCACAGCACTGTCAATATCCTGGTTTAGTATTAGTTATGTAAAACAATGCCACTTAAGGAAACTGGGTGAAGAGTATACAAAATGTATTATTTTACCAACTTCCTGGAAGATCGTAGTTATTTTAAAATAGTGTTTTACTTTATTTTATGGTGATGGGTTTTGACCCCAGGGCTTCCCTCACACTCTCAGTGATCCCTCCACCACTGAGCAACATCCCCAACCCTTTTTACTTTGAGACTTGTCATTAAGCTGCCCAGGCAGGTTTCCCAAGCATGTGACCCTCCTGCCTTAACCTCCTAGAGTAGCTCATATTATAGGTGTGTACCACCACACCTGGCTCAAAATGTTTTCAAAATCTAAACGAAAATGTTACTCATAGAAAAGAACAAGAGGAGGAAAACACACAGAAATGAAAAAGAAAACAGGAATGGACTTAGAAGAGAGTTTGGGAGTTACCTGACCAGTGGAGCACATCTGTCAAGGGAATTGTGTCACCCCATGAAAAGGATGAAGGGTTTGTTATAATAACTGCCCAGTGGCCCTTAAGACTAAGGTAATATCCATACTGTAGCATCTAAAGCTAATTTATGGCATCTCTGTGGCAATGAAATATCAGTGCTATTGCACATTAAACTAATATAATAGCTATCCCATGGCCTTTAATATTGAAGTAATCTCTACATGATAGCATCTTATACATTTATTTGCTGTCCTGTGGCCTTTCATATAAATATGGTATCTGTTAAGTGGCATCTAAAACTGATATAATAGCTGCCTGTGGCATTTCACACTAATATAATATTCATAGTGTAGCAGCTAATGCTAATGTAATATTTTTCCAGTGGACTTAATACTAATATAATCTCCATAGTAGAGCATTTATACTTGATAAAATAGCTGCCCCATGGCCTTTCAGAGTAATATAATATCTATAATATATAATCTAAAACTAATATAATAGCATCTTAAACTATTCTAACAACTGGTCTGTGAGCTTTAATAATAATGTACTGTCTATACTAGAGCATCTAAATTCAATATAATACCTGGCTTTTGGCTTAGTGCTAATATAATATCCATAGTGTAGCATCTAAAACTAATAAAATAACTTCCATGTGGCCTATGATAAGCATATGATATCCATACCATAGCATCTAAAACTAGTATAATAACTTCCCTGAGGCCTTTAACTTTAATAGCAATAATGTGTTCCCAGAAACTAATATAGTAGTTGTCCTGTAACCTTTAATGGTAATATAATATCCATACTACAGCATCAAAAACTGCTGTTATAGCTGCTATGTGGCCCTTCATACTAATATATTATGCATATTGTGACCTCTAAAACTAGTATGATAGCTTCCATATGACCTTCAATACTAATTGAGATGCACTGTGGTACCGAAATACTATAATGGATGCTCCGTGATCTTTAATACTAATGATATCCATTCTCTAAAATCTAAAGTTAATAGAATAGGTATTATATTCCTTGGTCTTTAATACTAAAGATGTCCATCCTGTGCCATTTAAAACTAATGTAATAGTTGTCCTGTGGCTTTAAAAGTATTATAGTATTCATTCCATAGTATCAAAGATTAATATAAGAGCTGTGTTGTGGCATTTATATGAACTAAATACCCATACTATAGGATCCAATACTAATATAATAGCTGCTTTACTATCTTTTACAGTAGTATTATATACGTAATGTACTATTTTAGTCTAAGGTCCTGTGAACCTTAAAATTAATGTACTATACAAACTGTCTCATCTCATCTAATCTAATAGATGCCCCTGTGTCCTTTACTACTAATGTAATGTCCATTGATAACACAGACATCCAATATATTTGCCTCTAATACTAATATGATGTCCATACTGAAATGTCTATTGTGAATATAATAACTACCCTGCAGCCCTTAATACTTATGTGATATCCATTACATAGCCTCTATAACTAAACTGATGTAATAGCTGACCAGTGACCCTTGATATTGCTGTAATAGCCAGATTACAGAATCTCATACTAATATATTAGCTGCCTGTGACCTTGAAACTATATATCCTACAGCTTCTCATGTTAGCATAATAGATGCCATGTGTTCTTTAAAGTTAACTTAATATCCAATATGATAGCATGTCTACCTAATATAATAGGTGCCCTGTGGACTTAAACATTAATATAATATCTGTAATATGACATCTTAATACCATCTATATCCTGTGCCCTTAGTACTAATATTATATCCATGCTGTAGGAACTAAAACTAGTATAAGGGTTGACTTGTGGCCTGTAATGTTAATATGATAAATGTATTGCATTCTTTAAAATTAATACAATACCTGTTCTGTGTCCTCTGATATTTATGTAATATCCATAATATAGCATCTAAAATTAATATAATAGCTGTCCTGCGACTATTAATATTCATACAATATCCATGCTATAAAATCCAAAACTATTGTAATAATTGACCTGAATCCTTTTGTAGAAAAATAATATCCATACCTAACATCTCAAGCAAATAGAAT
The DNA here is from genome assembly GCF_902686445.1 of Sciurus carolinensis. Taxonomy (NCBI): domain Eukaryota; kingdom Metazoa; phylum Chordata; class Mammalia; order Rodentia; family Sciuridae; genus Sciurus; species Sciurus carolinensis. The sequence continues at coordinate 799,819 of NW_025920103.1, forward strand.
AGCTGCCCTGTGACTATTAATAGTAATGTAATATCTGTATTACAGCATCTTAAATTAATACAGTGGATACCTTGGGCCTTTGATATTAATGTACTATCCATGCTATAGAATCAAAACCTAACATAAAATGTGATATGTAGTCTTTATTTAATGTAATATCTCTACTTAAACAGTTTAAACTAATGTAATATATGTCCTGTAACCTTATATCCAAATATGATATCCATATTATTGTATCCAAGGCTAGCATAATAGCTGATGTTTGAACTTTAATATTAATATAACATGTTTACTGTACAGTGTAAAAGTAACATATTATCTATCCTCTGGCTTTCATTATTAATTTAAATCCATACCTCAGCATCTAAAACTAATAACTTCCCTGTGGCCTTTAATGCTAATGTAATATTCATATTATAGTGTGCAAAACTAATGTAATAGTGTCTCGATGCCTTTTAATATAAATATAATCTTCATAGAATAGCATCTGAAACTAATATAATTGCTGCTAGACTTCAATGTTAGTCAAATATCCATTCTCTGGCCTCTAAATCTAATATAGCAACTGCCCTCTGGCCCTTATTTTTGTTATGATATCCATATTATATCATGGAATATTGATAGTTGCTCTGTGGCCTTTAACATTAATACATGCATATTGTCACATCTAACACTAATAAAATAGCTGTGTTGTGACCTTCAATACTAATATAATGCCCATACTATAACATAAACATAACAACTGCCCTGTACCTTTTAATATAGATACAGTATGCATACTACAGCTTCTTACATTAATATATGTCCTGTGGCCTTTAATAGTAATATGTAGCCAGACATTAGTACCTCAAACTGATGAAATAGCTGCCTTTGACCTTTAACATCAATGTAACACCCATACTTTGCTATCTAAAAATTAATATTATAGCTGCCATATGTCTTTTTATACTAATATTTTACACAGAGAATAACATTGAAAATTAACATAATGGTTGTCTTCTGGCCTTTGCATTAAAGTAATATTGATGCAATATCATAGCTCGTATAATAGTTGAACTTTGGCCTTTAGTATTAATATATCATGTATACTACTGCATCTTGTACTAACATATTAGCTGTCCTGTGGCCTTTAATATTAATATAAAATCCTTGCATAACCATATGATCCAATATCTGCTCTGTGGCCTTAAATAATATGTAATATACTTCTTAAACTGATGTGATAACTGTCATATGGACTTCAGTATTAATGTAACATTTATACTATATCATCATGACTGAACTGTGATATGTAATATTAACATAACCATCTATAATAAAGAATGGTTTTCCTTTGTTCATTTTTGGGTTTTGTTACCAGGAATTGAACCCCCGAACCACATTTTTTGCTCTTTTTTGTTTATTATTCTTTTTTTTTTTTTGAGACAGGGTCTTGTGAAGTTACTTAGTACTTAGCTAAGTTGCTGAGGTTGACTTTGAACTTGTGGTCCTCCTACCTTAGACTCCTGAGCCACTGGGGTTACAGACCTGTGCCACTGCATCCAACTCTGCTGTATGCTTTTAAAACTAATATCATAGTCACACTGTGACCTTTAATACTAATATAATATGCAATCTATACCATCTAATAGTGATATGATAGCTGCCCTATAGTCTTTAATAGTAATATTATATTCATACCATAGTATCTACAATTAATATAATAGGTACCCAGGGCCTTATACTAGCATGATATCAATACTATATCATTGAATATTAGTGTAATAGCTGCCCTGTGGACATAAATACTAATATAATATCCACATTATAGCATTTTAAACAAACACAATAACTGAATGTAGGACTATAATACTAATGAAATATGTGTACTATAGCATCTTAAAATACTGTAAGAGATGCCCTGTGGCATTTAATATTAGTATGAATACATATTGTGACCTTAAAAGCTGAAGAAATAGCTGCCTTGTGGCCTTTTAATGCTACATAATATCCATACAGTAGCATCTAAAACTCATAAAATAGCTGTCCTGTAGCCTTTATGGCTAATGCAATATGCATAAGGTAGCCTATAATATAATTGCTATCCTGTGGCATTTAATATTAATATTATATCCACAATGTGACCTCTAAAACTAATATTACAGTTGTTCTGTGGCCTTTAATATTAAAAATGTATCAAAACTTGCTCCCTGAACATGAAATAGTAGCTTCCCTATGATCTTTTAATACTATACTATGTAGTACATCCATTCTATAGCAATTAGAGTTAATATAATAGCTTGCCTATGACCATATTAATATGATAGCCAATCTAAAATAATGTAATTGCTCCCTTGTGACCAGTAATACTTACATGATATGCAAACTATGGCATCTACAACTAATAAAATAGCAGTCTACAGGCTATTAACACTTATGTAATGTATATATTCTTAAGTAATATAGTAACTGCATTGTTGTCTTTAATGCTAATATATTATTCATCCTATAAACTCTGAAACTAATACTATAGCTGCCCTGTGAACTTTATTATTAGTAAACTATCCATACTGTAGCATCTAAGAGAGACATAAGAGCTAAATTGTGGCTGTTAATATTGAAGTAATATCCACACCATAGCATGTAAAGCTAATAACTGCCCTGTAATTTTACTATTATCAAGACATCCATATTATAGCATGTAAAATTAATATGCTAGATTCCCTGGAGCCTTTAATGTTAATATAATATACATGACATAGCCTCCAAAACTAATGAAATAGCTACCCGGCAGCCTTTCACACTAAAATGATAATCCATGTTTCATGTGTACTGTGCTTAATTATTAATGTCATTTCCATACTATAAGAAAAGAAACTAATACAATATATGACCTGTGGCTTTTAATGCTAATAACCACCTAAAGCTAATATAACAGCTGCCACATACCCTTTAATAATAACATAGTAAAATAACCATAGTTTAGCAAGTAAAATTAATATAATTTATTTGGGTTATAATACTATTTTGATATCAGTAGCATGTAAAATTAATATCATTACTTCCCTGTGGCCTTTTATGTTAATATGATATCCATACTATAACATCCAAATCTAATATAAAGTCTGCCTTGTGCATTTGTAGAAAATGATAATCCATTTTACATGCCTGTGGCCTTATTGGAAACATGATGTCCATATTATAGTATCAAAACTTGATAAAATTTCTGCCTGGTCAATATCCACTCTGCTTGCCGAATGTTCACATGTATTCAGAAGGCATTTATCAGGCTCTGTTGGAGGCATTCTAAAGAGCAGGGAAGTATCTAATAAAGCCCCTTCATGGAGCTTATGCTTCTAGCAAGACAGAGGTGGGTAGTGGGTGAATCACCAATTAGGTCAGTGCTCTACCACTGAGCTGCTTCCCCAGCCCTTATCTCTTTTAATTATTGTTTTAGATAGGACCTCTCTAAATTGCCCAGTCTGACCTTGAACTTGGAATACTTCTCCCTCAGCTTCCTGAGTCACTGGGATTTCCACCACGTACCACCATGACCAGCTGGAAACATTTGTAAGTCATGTTTACTAAGTTAAACTTATGTAGAATATAATGTGCCAATTTTAGTGTTGAGTTCTATGATTTTTTTTTGGTACTGGGGATTAAACACAGGGTTCTGTACCACTGAGCTACATCCCCAACACTTTTTATTTTTTATTCTGAGACAGGATCTCACTACGTTGAAGAGGCTGGCCTTCAAATTTTCAATCTTCTTCCTCAGCCTCTTAAGTGACTGGGATTACAGGCATGTGCCACTGCATGGGTCCTACATATTTTCTTAATGAGGTCTCTTCTCTTTTTCCAGCTACACTACTGGAAATTGAACCAGGGACAATGTACCACTGTGCTACATCTCTACCTGTTTTTACTTGTTTATTTTGAGGCAGGGTTTCCTAAATTGCTGAGCCTGACCTTGAACTTGCAATCCTTTTGCCTCAGCCTGCTGAGTGACTGGGATTACAGGTGTGTGTCACCATGCCCAGCTAATATTCTAATATTATGATTTTTAATCTTTTTATTTTATCTGTTGCATAAGCAATTCATTTTATTTATCTATTCTGAAGGTGGAAAAAACATTTCTATAAAAATAGTGGCATAATATATTATTAACAACTAGAAACAGCTCAAGTGTATAATAGTTATAGAATGAATAAGGAAGCATCAGAATCATATACAACACATAAAAAGGCAAATATGGAAAAAAGTAGATTCATGGTTTTTGTATTTATTTTATTTTTTTGTGGTGCTGGGAATAAAACCCAGGGCCTCATGTGTATTAGGCAAGCAATCTACCACTGACCTACACCCTAAGCCCTCATGATATCTTTTGCATAAATAAAATGACAGTAGTAAAACTCCTAATAATATTTATCCATTTTTAGTTGCCAGTGGATCTTTATTTTTATTGATTTATTAATGTATGGTGCTGAGAATGAAACTCAGGGCCTCACACATACTAGGCAAGCACTCTGCCACTGAGCCACAACCCTAGCCCCTATCCATCGATTTTTGCAAAGAACTGTGTGTGTTTGAAAGGTTAAAATTTCAAGTCATACTTCACTATTTTTTCTTTAACTTAGTAGATTGTTATTTTAAGGGTGAAGGTGTAGCATAGAAAGGAGGTACTATAAGTTCCTTAACAACTAGGCCAGTTTGAAGATGACTCTGTGGTATTCTAGGAAGGAAGACAGATGATGCATCCTCTCAAGCTGGCTGTCTGGAAGTGAAGCCTCAACACCCTAATTGCTAGTGGGACCTCACTCCAGTCAAAGAAAACTATTCAAGGCTTCCCATTTTGCTTCAGTGAAATAGCCTTTTGTATCTCAATCTTTTGAAGTCAGCTGACCTACCTCTATTACCCTGCCACAGTTAGAGTCAGATTTTCTTACAGGATGTTTTATCATAATGAAGAACACAGATTTATTGAACCCTATATTACAGGATGCCAAAGATGCCTGGAGAAGATGGTTGATATTAAACAAGCTCTTTAATATTAAATGAAAATAGAAATGCAGATATTGTTGGTAAAGATACTCTGTGTTTTACTTTAGGCATTTTCTGTGATAGGATGGGTGAAGTATTTTAGAGTTTTGATTTCCTTCTTACTTGATTTATGGCTAGAAAAACAGCAAGGCATTTATTTTATTTAAGTTTTTGCAGTATTGTGTGCTCTGCCTAGCTCTTCAGGACAGTGGGCAGGTGCTCTACTGCTGAGCTACATCCTAATCCCAAGGTGTTTTTTAAAATGTGAGGAAAGGCAGGAAAAAAGACTGCTATGGATTTGGTTTATATGTAGGCTTTTAAATAAAATAACTGTCTTTCTAGTTACATTTTGGAAATTTTATGATTTTAACATCTCTACATCTGCCCTAAAATATCTTTAAAATGTGATCATATTCAATTTTGTATTGAGGGAAAGCCACATTTACATACTGTTGGATTTTAAGATTAATTTGTAAGCTAATTTATCAATCATTTAAACAGGGTTAAGCTCATCAGTCATTAATGTGTTGCTGAAACTTTGTAATTTAAACCTATGAAAAGATGTTTTACTTTATTTTTTTCCTTTTAGCATATCAGTCTCTATACAGCAAAATAGATATCACGTGTGACTGGTACACTTCTAAGAATTGCATTGGGAAAGGGACACTACATTTTTTTAACAATGCCCCCCTGGTTTTTCTCTTTCATTTAACAAATAAAAGGTGAAAAATGAAATGTGACAGCTGAGAAATACGAAAGAGTGTATTTAATAAAAACTAGTTTACAGAACCTGTTAAAATAATAAACTGAGGAGATTCCTGGTGAACACATAGGACTTGTCTATGTTTTGATTGCAGTTTAATAATTTTCTGATTGAATTACAATCATAGCAGTGTTGCATTTTAATCACATGCATACAGTTGGTTAACCAAACTAATGCCTTTAAATCACAGTTTGATATTTGCTAATACATAACCTGATACTAATATAACAGCTACCATATGCCCTTTAATAATAACATAATAAAATATTCATAGTGAAAAGACCCCTGCCCCACCAGCTCAGGCCTATTTTAAGAGAAAAAGAAAAATTATTAACAGGGCATGTTAAAGGAATTTATCTGAAGATTTAGCTAAGAAAGAGGCAGGATAATTGGGAAAGTCAGAGCATGTCTGAACTAACAGGAGCTGATAAGCAGGAACTATAAAACTGTCCTGTAAAACTTCTGATACCAGATTCCTGACCAAGGACAGAGTAAATAGGATGAGATAACAAAGGACTGTAAATGAAAAAGTAAAATTATGGCTTGTGAAGCGTGTTATCCTAAGTTCTGAGCCGCTCTGACCCCCCCCCCCCCAGGAAGGTTATCCTTAACAAGGTTCCTTCTCGGGCCTTCACAGATAAAATGAAAGAAGTCTGTGTTTATACATTCTTTACCATTTTCACGACCCGTGCTGCGGGCAATTAGGGAAAAACCTGTGTTTATGCAGGTGCGGAAGTGCGAGGCTGCGGCAATTTGGGGAAGCCTGTGTCTCTGTCTGTGTCTCTATCTATCATCCCCCCCTCTCCAGTTAAAGTAAATTTATGGCTTTTGTAAGGATGTCTAAATGCTGGATTCAAAATAACCAATAAGAAATCTGTTGCTTACCGTGCGTGAAAGCTGCCCCTTTACCCTATAAAAAACCTGTACCCCAAAGCCCGGTGTGCCACTTCACCAAAGCTCCGGCTGAGGTTTTGCTGCGCACCCGCAGGCGCCTGTGTACCTAATAAATAGCCTCTTGCTTTTGCAGCCAGTGTTCGCGTGATTTTCCTTGGACAGGGGGACGGAGGGTCTTTCATTTGGAGGTTCCACCGAGATTTGTGTTCTTGCTGCCCCGAATCCCTGCCCAAGGAAATTCTGGAAGAACTACTGGGAGGTAAACTGGCCAGCTTGAGCTTGTTGTCGTGTTTGTTTCGTGTTTTGTGTTTGTTTCTACGTCACTTGAGCGCAGCGTTTGTACGATCACGCGTGGTCACTTTGTACTTTGGGCAGCCCGAGAAGCTCAGACTTCTCCCCTGCCACCCTGGGAGACGTCCTAGGGGTTTTGGTGCCCGATTCGTCGGGACTTGTTTGGTGCCCGATTCGTCGGGACTTGTTTGGTGCCCGATTCGTCGGGACTTGTTTTTGGTGCTCGATTCGTCGGGATTTGTTTTTGGTCAGAGGGGCTTGCACTCTCCGACATTTGATTTCTTTGGTCCGTGCCGAAGACGCGCAGCATTTGTAATCTGTTGTCTGGTCTGTGTTTTCTTGTGTCCTGTGCCTGTTTCTTAATTTCCTTTTTACCAGCGAGACTGAAATGGGGCAAACCATGGTAACCCCCCTGAGTCTCACCCTCGACCATTGGCAAGACGTCCGGAACTGTGCCGGCAACCTGTCGGTCGAGGTCAAAAAGAAGAAGTGAGTAACCCTCTGCACTCTGAATGGCCAACCTTCAACGTAGGCTGGCCCAAAGAAGGGTCTTTGCGACTCTGTCGCATTTGAGTGACTCTCACATCTGAGCAGCTTCTGTGCTGCATTCTGGCGACTTGTCGCTTCTGGTTAACTCTTGGCCCCATTTGGGCATTGTGTTGCACCTGGGCAACTCTTTGATATAATTGGAAATTGTTTGTTTTTATTGACAAAGTACCAGCTAGCCAATTTTTGATTTAGCGCGCTACGTGTCTGTCTGTTTGTGTATTGTACTACATGGTCTTTACTCTTGCCTTCTATTAAATTCTTCATTGTGTTAATCTGATCTTAGGCTTAGGGACACTCATTGCAGGGTACTTCACAGTACTCTTCCTTGTTCCTGAGAGATTTGTTTACTCCAATCCCCCTAGGCAGAGAGCTCAGCAGCTCCATTCCTCAAAAGTAGTGAGAAATGATGTTTTGTTATTTTCTGCATTCAAACCTAACCTGATTTCTCAACCAGGAAAAAAAGGGTTAAAAAGTCCTGGGTAATCCCCCCTCCCCTCTGCCTGGACTTGCCAAAGCCTGCATTGGAATGTAAACTGCAGCAGTCTCAGCGGGAAGGGGGGATAACCTGAAGAAAAGAAAAAAAAGGTATCTGTTTTAAACTTCTACACAGAACTAACTTATTCTCTAGGATTCTTGTTTTGTTTTGTTTTTCTTTAATGCTGTATCTTTGAGCTCACAATTTTGATCCTACAGGCCTAGGTTAATGATTTTTGATCAGTTCTTTTTATCCAACTCGAGTTATTTTTAAACATCTGCTACATTGCAATGGAGATGAATATTACAAGGCCTTTAGTTTTGTGTTAGATATAAGCGCGCATAAAAATTAAATTTTTTAAAATGGATCCAAATACTTTTAATTCACGTGATTTAAAGGTTCAATTCAAATTGGGTAAACTAATGAAAGTAAAATGTCTTTGAAAATAACCCACAAGTCTCTAGGTGGTCAAGCAAATAAAATATTGATGTTAATAAAATGTCTAGTATCAATTGTTCCTAGGTCTTTTCTTCAACAGGAAAGAGACAGCAAATACTGTTCAGGACACTTGCCTGCTTTCTTGGTTTTTACAGAATAAGTGAATTAGAGTTAACATGTATGGGATTACTCAAATGTGTTTGTTGGTGACATCTGATTAATTTGCAAAATTAAAATGCTCATTGTTAAATAACATCAAGTACTCTTAACCCCTCAAATCCCATGGAGTATCGTACTTAAACATTATTGGTGTTTTCATAGGTTGGTAAATAAAAGGGTTTAAACTTGCTTTGTGTCATCACTAAACTAAAAACAAGGTTACTAAGAGTTATGTCCTAACAAGTGGAATTCTATATACAAAGGGTTTAAACTTGCTTTGTGTCATCACTAAACTAAAAACAAGGTTACTAAGAGTTATGTCCTAACAAGTGGAATTCTATATACAAAGGGTCCCAAAAGTTTCAACTGTGTTTCAATTAGAGTACTATAAACAACAAAATATTTAATCTTATTAAATTAGAGCAATTTATCTAAATTCAGAAATTTCATAAGAGTTGTTTCAGAATGTGAACAAAAAGGGGTCAACAAATAGGAAAGAGAAAATAAAAGGTTCTGGGTTTGAAAATATATTTAATAAAAAAAATGTTTCTGGGTAAGAAAGTCTGTGTGTAAGTAAAGGGCAAGTTTCAACAAGTCTGTGTGTAACTAAGTTGGTTGTATGTATGTGAAACAGCTAAAGCTATTTAAGGTTTTTCCTAAGGTGAAATACTAATGTTCTGATATAAACCAAAGTTTAATCTACATGGTAAAATGACATGGTAAAATGGCAAGGATTTCTTAGAAACACTAATTTACTCTTAACTTTGTGTCTATTAAGTTTTATTCTTTAGAACAATTAGTCTTAAAAATTGGGGTGTATACAATTATGGTTAAACAACTGTTAAGAGTATTGTACTGTGTTACAGAGTCTACATTTTTCTTAAAAAAACTAAATTTGGTAAGATAAAAGTGTCAAGGTAATTGCGAAATGGTCACTAGTTGTATATAATAAGTCATCACCTAACAGATAGTGGTAACAGATATCAGAACAGATAGTGGTAACTTCCAGAACTAATGCAGACTCCAGTTAGATAAAAGGGTAAATAACTGTAAAGTTATGGACATTAAAGTTAAAGCCCAGTACTCTCACTTTATGACTGGTGAAACTGGCTTGCTGGATGATTAAGATCAAACTTAGAGATTGGAATTAAATATAGAAGGCAAGATAGGCCAGTATTTGGATCTTTTGTCCTCAGTCAGCCTGAACCCACAAACAAGAGAACTTCTCTAAGGAGCTTTGCAACTCTGTGTCACACAACCTCCTGATCAAGGAGATTGTTGAGACTAGAGGATGAGAATCACTCAGTGCATCTGCTGCAGAGGAGGGTCATGGAAAAAGGGAGACACCCTTTAATGCTTCCAAAGGAAGTCACCTCATCAAGGAGACCCTGCCTAACCGATGGCACTGGTGGAGCTAAGAAGCTGCTCTTAAGTTCTCTACAAGTGGCCCCTGTGGGAACTCAGCTGACTCTTTAACAAGACAGAAACCAGGTCAATTTGACCAACTTGATGTTAGACACCCAGCAAAACAGTTAAAACCAAAATATAGCCATTCTTGGGCATTTAAGAGAAATAATAATTAAATGTAACTTAAGATGTACACTTGTGTTAGTCCACTAGAATAAAAACTGGAAGCTACAAATGAAAGAAAGATTCTTCAGCAAATGTGCCTGATAACTATCAAGAGAAACTGCCAGAGTCAGAAGTTTTTAGTCAGTTTAAGGCCTGCAGATCTTCCTAAGCTACACAGGTAGACTTAATCTATGTTTGCTCGTATGATTACCTAGCCCTAAGTAACAGAAGTATAGAGCTCTCTACTAAACACAGGTTATACCAATAAAGGGATATTTTACAAAATCAGATGACTTAAGTAGCTTAACTATATTTTTTGGGATATCTATGACATTAAGAGTTAAATGTTGTGTTTACATTCCTGATAACCTGGACAATGTTAAAGTTCCCAAATAAAGTCCTTGTCCTTTCCAGCCTTTGCTAGGTCTAGTTATGGGAACAATTTCTCAGTTCTTCCACCTCCTGGTGAGAGATTGACTTCTGTCATTTTCATGATACTCAGTGGCATGCTCCAGATGCTGCAACATTTACTTTGTACTAATTTCATTTCAGTACTCATGTCTTTTTTGTTCTTCTATCATAGAAGCACCCACCCCCAGATGACTTTACAACCTGCTCTTCCCCAACCAGACTTCTACCTTGGACCCCTCGATTGACCCAATTTTAAAAAAGGAACTCCAAACTGCTTGCCCCTCACCGCCCCCTTTCAGCTTCGAAGCAGCCAGAACGACCGACGCCCCCTTTTCCTTAAAGCAGTTGGGAGTTCCTATAGCTAAAGCGGGGAATGAAGCCAGAATTAAGGACAGGTAGTTAGTGTAGAAATAGGAAATTGGGTCAATTTGAGGAAATGAAGCCATGAAGCCATCTGCCTTTGAAAATGTCAAGGATCTCTGGAGCCCATTGATTACCAAATTTACCTGCCTTTATCAAGGACTGCAAGCAAGGAGATGCTAATTAATGCCCCCTGGGCCCTTACCTGCCTGAATCACCTTGGCCCTCCCCCTGCCCATGGTTTCTCACTTAATGCAAAACCAGGCCTAGTCACGAAGGCAGGAAGGAGAGAAAGGTAAGGGGGAAGAGAACTGAAGAACAAAGGAAACTTTGACCTATAGGGGATGTAGGGTGCGCTCACTTCTTGGGACTTTTGGAATATCAGCCATGGCCCCCTTCTCCCTGCCGGGAGAAGTCTGTATTATTCCCTTTAAACAATCCAAACTATGGTCCTTACTCAACAGTACCAAATGATTAAGCAAACTGATAACCGAGGCAGGATGGACAAATGGATATAAGATTCTATCCATGATAAAGAAAAAGGGGGGAATGAAAAGACCCCTGCCCCACCAGCTCAGGCCTATTTTAAGAGAAAAAGAAAAATTATTAACAGGGGCATGTTAAAGGAATTTATCTGAAGATTTAGCTAAGAAAGAGGCAGGATAATTGGGAAAGTCAGAGCATGTCTGAACTAACAGGAGCTGATAAGCAGGAACTATAAAACTGTCCTGTAAAACTTCTGATACCAGATTCCTGACCAAGGACAGAGTAAATAGGATGAGATAACAAAGGACTGTAAATGAAAAAGTAAAATTATGGCTTGTGAAGCGTGTTATCCTAAGTTCTGAGCCGCTCTGACCCCCCCCCCCCCAGGAAGGTTATCCTTAACAAGGTTCCTTCTCGGGCCTTCACAGATAAAATGAAAGAAGTCTGTGTTTATACATTCTTTACCATTTTCACGACCCGTGCTGCGGGCAATTAGGGAAAAACCTGTGTTTATGCAGGTGCGGAAGTGCGAGGCTGCGGCAATTTGGGGAAGCCTGTGTCTCTGTCTGTGTCTCTATCTATCATCCCCCCCTCTCCAGTTAAAGTAAATTTATGGCTTTTGTAAGGATGTCTAAATGCTGGATTCAAAATAACCAATAAGAAATCTGTTGCTTACCGTGCGTGAAAGCTGCCCCTTTACCCTATAAAAAACCTGTACCCCAAAGCCCGGTGTGCCACTTCACCAAAGCTCCGGCTGAGGTTTTGCTGCGCACCCGCAGGCGCCTGTGTACCTAATAAATAGCCTCTTGCTTTTGCAGCCAGTGTTCGCGTGATTTTCCTTGGACAGGGGGACGGAGGGTCTTTCAATAGTTTAGAAAGTAAAATTAATATAACTTATTCTGGTTATAATACTATTTTGATATCACAGTGTACCATATAAAATTAATGTCATTGCTTCCCTATGGCCTTTTATGTTATGTTATCCATACTATAACCTTAAAATCTAATGTAAAGGCTGCCTTGTGCATTTGTAGAAAATGATAATCCATTTTACATGCCTGTTACCTTATTGGGAACATGATATCCATATTATAGTATCAAAACTTGATAAAATTGCTGCTTGGTGGCTTGCATATTAAGATGTTTTCCATATTGTAACATGTAAAAATGATAAAATAGGTGACCTGTAGACTTAAGTACTCATTTGAAATCTACCTTGTAGCATTGAAAACTGATAAATAAACTGCTTTGTGGCCTTCAATAAAAAAACATTGTTGACATGTTATCCATATTATAGTGTTAAAAACTGATAATGGGGCAACCTTGTGGTCTTTTGCATGAAAAAGAAAATCCATGTAGCATTCCCTGTGGTCATTAGTTATTAATGTCACTTTTATTCATGCAGATAATATAACATCATATATAGTGTGGCCTTTAATGTTAATATGATAACCATATGGTGGCAGTTGTTACTAATCATTCCCTGCAGGCCTTTAGTAATAATCTAATATTCACATAGAGCTTCAATTCTCATTTTCTAACTGCCCTGTGGCATTAATACTACTAGGACATCTGTATTTGAAAACTAAAATTGTTGTTACAGCTCCCTGGGGCTTTCCAAATTAGTAAATTATCCTCCTAATGGCATTTAAACTAATATCAGAGATGCATTGTGGCCTTGAATACTGACTAGATACCCATTTCATACCATCTATAACTGATAAAATAACTGCCTTTTGAACTTTACAGCTGAAAAGAGATTCAAATTATAGCATGAAAAAGTGATAAAATTGATATATTTTGGCATTTAATATTGCTGTGTTGTCCATGTTGTAGTATCAAAACATGACCAAATAGCTTCCCTGTGTCCTTTATGTCTGGTAGGCTATTCCCATGGACCCATGAAGAATTCATGTAACAGGTGCCTTGTAGCCTTTAGAATGATAAGACAAGCATATTAGAGCATGGAAAGTGATAGAGCAGCTGCTGCCAAGTCTTTGGCAGTGATAGTTATCATAATAGAACACAGGAACTGCAAGGTGCTGCCTTGTGACTTTCAGTGCTGAGATGGTATCCACATTGTAGCTTTTAAACATGATAATGTGCCTGCCTTGTGGCCTGTGATACCAAAATGAAAATGCATTTTACATGCTCTGTGGTCTTTAGTATTAATGTTATATCCATAGCACAGCATCACAAAATAATATCATATGTAAATTGTGACCCTTAATTCAAATATGATAAAGTTAAAAAATATCATTTATTACTAATATGATTGTTCCCTGTATCTTTTAATAAAAATATAATATCTACATATATCATTAACACTGATAAAATAACTGTACTGTGGCATTAATACTAATGTATTATCTGTATTTTAAACCTATGATTTTCAGATCTTCTGTGGGTTTTAATATTATTAAATTTTACATATGATAATGTAAAAGTGATATAACATGATGTGGTGGCGAACGAATCCTCCTGGAGCCCATCACTGCTGGCCATCAAATTCCACTGCTGGCAGTTGTGTTTATGGGGTTGCTTGGCAATGGCTATTCCATTGTTCACAGTAACTTCCCTGTTAGGGTGCTTGGCAGTGATTCCTTCTCTTCAGGATGATTAAGTCAGAGACTGAGGAAGCCCCCAGGGGAAGGGGTATACAACGCTTCCTGATGAAGTCAGCCCAGAAGAAATTGGCTGCCTTACGCTTGGAGGGCAAGATTCACAGATTCCATGAGGCTGTGAAGATTGGCGATTTAGCTGTAGTAATACATTTTTTATCTCAGAGAGGTGATGTTGATGAACCTCATAAAAGTCACAGGTATGGTGGTGTCTGTGAGGTCAAGGCCGAAGGCCAAGGGGCCAATTGGGGGAAGAGGGACTGATGGGGCTGCACCACTCAAGTTCTGCTCATGGGGCACAATAGAAGGGAGACCAGCTCTCCTTTCACCAGGAGATGGTTTTCAGACCCCCATGGAGGCCTCTGTACTAGGGACCTGCAAACCTTGGAGGCCTAGCACCCAGGCCCTCTTAATGAGCCATAAAACAAAAGCAAAATTTCAGCTAGTTTCCTTAACTGTTTAACAGTTAAGTACACACAGCGGTTTAATGTTAATGTACATACTTTCAAAAGTATGTTATACACATTGTAGAAAAGTGTGTAATGAGAAAAATATTGCTCATAGTATAGCAACATGAGGGCTTAAAAAGAGTTCTTCAGATATAATCCACTATGTGTAGGCTTCTGAGAGAATTTATAAGAACTCTTTGAATAGAGAAAATGGCTCCACTGTTTTTTCTTCTTTTGTTTATAATATTGCTGTGAAAGTTAGAAAAGAAGAAGAAAAAAATTACTTCTCACAGACTTGACTCACTAGTTAATCAAATTCTGAAGGATAATTTGGTGTCCTCTTCACCAGCCAACCATCTTCAGAGAAAGACTTGTGGAAGAGTCCTGAGTTTTCTGCAGAGACTTGTTACTTTTCAAGAGAGCAGACTACCCAAAGCACCCAACGTGATGCTTTTCCAATTTTGTCACCACTTTGACAGACTACACTTAAAAATAATCTACCAAAAGCTTTGCACAACATTGCTGGTTCCTCTGTTCCATTACAGTTTCCTGTAGTTGTACCTTACTGTTTGTTTATGCAACCAGGGAGAACAGAACATTGGTCCACAGCATCCAGGAAGTGCAGGCTTTCAGTCACCAGGGCCAAGGGAGCAGCATTCCCGGTTGCCTGCTGCTTCCCTAATGTCCCTTACCCTGCCTTGTTCCCAAGGGACTAAGGATATCCATATGGGCCTGAACCCTGGTGGTGGTTTTGTGGAAGGGAATACTCCTTGTCCCCAAAATGTGAGCTCTTTCTATGGATATCAATGTTGCAAAAATTTAAAAAATAAAATATCAACGTTATAACATTTTGGAGTCCCACATGCTTGTAGTATTATAAAATCATGATAACGCTATGAAAATGTTTGTAATGAAAAGAGCCTTGCCATTGTGGGTATTGAAAAACATTATAAACTTTCACAAATTACTTGTTTGCCAACATCCAAAAGATAAGTGCCTAGAACTCAATATTAAAAGTAGTAATAATAAAAAGTACTAAGGATATGGCTTTTGGGTCGAGTGCTCCTGGTTTCGAATCCTAGCAGTACCAAAAAAAGAAAGGCAAAAGAAAAAGTCAATAGAATAGGATGCTAATTCATTAATTTAGTATGTAATAACAGCTAATAAATACTGTACTTTCCTCAAAAGACAGTAGAGGAATTGCCTGTTATTTAATGTTTACAATTTCATTAATAATTGTAGATTTTTGAGAGATATTCTGTGAGGTCCTAACAAAGCCTCTTACTTTCATAGGAGTGCTCTACATTATGCCTGTGCCTTTTGCAAAGCAGAAATGGTGGATTTTCTAATAAAGAAGAATTGCAAGATCAACCTCTGTGATCTTGATGGCAACACACCACTGATGAAGGTAGAGGTAGCCATGGGTTTCTATAGGAAAAAATTAGATTGAAATGCTTAGGAGAAAAATTGATTAATTCAATTTAAATTTGACTAATTAATAAAACATGAAATTTTTTTTTGATTCGCAAAATTTAGAGTTTATTTCTTGTTATGAAACCAACAGACGCTACAGTACATGGAAGAGTGGTGTGCAAATATCCTATTAGAACATGGTGCCAATCCACATGCTCACAACAGCAGGAATGAAACAACTCTCCACCTGGCTGTTGCTTTGAGGTCACCATCTTTAGTGGAAAAACTGATTTCACTAATTGTGACTTTAGAAGCCAAAACTAAGGTATACACCAGACACCATTATTTCCAAAATACTTAAACTATGTTTATTTTGACTGTGACATTGGTTGACAAATGTGGATTTTTATGCAGTTTTTTTTTTAATTAGAATGCAAACAGTTGTTGAAAGGTCTCTTCCTGTTTTTCATTTTTTAAACTCATGAATATATTTAGTTTACCTTTAAAAGTTGTCTGTATTTTAAATTAAGGAGACTCATTCAGAAATCTGAAATTCAAGCTTCTCTTAAGAACCAGTGTGCCCCTATGAGCCCCTTACTGTGTGGTGAGGGGGTGCAGTGTGCCTCCTGCATAGCCTGGAGGAGTGTTCTGTTTGCTGCTGTCAAAATGCAGCATTCACTCAGATAACCTACTTTTTCTCAATAAATAAGTATACAATTCCTGTTTCAGAGTATATTCTTATACAGATTTCATGGTTCTCTTGAAAGTTTATATTAATTTACAAGAATCTAGCCTATACAATAAATTATAATTCTCTTTGAAATGGATGAAAGTTTAGAATTTAGAAATTGGCATTTACTTTATTTTAAATTATGATAGTTTTACAGTTATACATGGGACATAGTTTCATCTTGACAAGCTTATATGGATGGAAATTAAATTCAGTTCTGACCCCCTTGACCTTCCTCTTTGCCTCTCATGCTCCCTCCCCTGCCTCATTCTCCTTCCTCTTCTCTGTTGGACATATTTTTGCTCATCTGTGAGTTGCATTTGATTGGTCTAGCATGTTATCTTTCCCTCTCCCCTTGCTTTATTTTACTCTAACTTCCATTTTTGAGAGGAAATGTTTGACCATTGAGTTTCCAAGTTTGGCTAATTTTCCATGGCAGAATATTCTTTGTTTCCACCCATTTACCAACAAATGAAATTATTTTATTCATTTTATATGTAGAATGTATATATCATTTGATATGTAGTATATATTAATTTATATATTTTTATGTATATAATACATATTATATAACAAATATGTAATATATATTATATATCATATATATACATGTACATATGTGTACATATACATCTACATGTGTGTATATATATAAAATATACCTGGGTCAATTACATAATATAGCTATTATAAATTTGTTATTGTAAATATTGTGGCCATAGTATGCTAATTTTAGACCTTTCAAGAAAATAGGAACGAGTGAAATAGTTGGATTACATTGTGGTCATATGCCTATTTTTGGTTGTTCTTAGCTATCATGAGAGTAGAATGTATTTTCATATATCATACATTCATAGACTACTCTCTTCCTATATTTGTGGTTGTACTTGATGTGGAGTTAGACTGGTTGTGCTTTCATATATGAACATAGAAAGATTAGGTATGAGTCACTCTATGGTCATTCCCACCCCTATTCTCCCTCCTTTCCCTCACTCCACACAGTCCAATCCAGTGAACCTCCTCTCCTATTGCTCTGCCTTTCGTGAGTCAGCATCCACTGTTAGAACATGTAGCCTTAGAATTTTTGGGATTGGCTTATTTCACTTAGCAAGATAGTCTCCAGTTCTATCCAATTACTGCCAAATGCCATAATTTTGTTTCTTCTTTTTGACTGAATAATTGTCCATTGTATATATGTACCACATTTTCTTTGTCCATGCATCTGTTGAAAGGCATCAAGGTTGGTTTCATAGCTCAGGTATTATAAATTGAACTTCTGTAAAATCAATGTGGCCATATCACTGTAGTAGGCCAATTTTAAGCCTTCTGGGTTTATACTGAGAGTGGGATAATTGTGTCAAATGTTGGATCCATTCCTAGTTTTTTGAGGAATCTCCATACTGGAGATGGACTAAAGGACTACACTAATGGACTACACTAATTTTCAGGCCCACCAATAATGTATGAGTATAACTTTCCCCCCACATCCTTACCAACATCTATTGTTACTCTAGGCTTTATAATTGCCATTGTGAGTGCAGTGAGAGGAAATCTCATTGTAGTATTAATTTCATTTCTCTAATTGCTAGTGATATTGGATATTTTTCCACATATTTACTGATCACATTTCTTCTGTGACGTGTCTGTTCAGTTTTGAAGCCCATTTACTGATCAGGTTATTTGTGGTTGTTTGGTGTTAAGTGTTTTGAGTTCTTTGTATTTCCTGGAGAATAATGCTTTATCTGAGATGCAGGTGTCAAAGATTTCTCCCCTTCGGTGGGCTGTCTCTTCATGTTCTTGATTGTTTCCTTGGCTGTAAAGAAGCTTTTCAGTTTGATACCATCCCATTATTGATCCATGGTTTTATTTCCTGCACTTTAGGAGTCTTGTTGAGGAAATTGGTTCCTAATGTGACATGATGGAGAATTTGTCCTACATTTTCCTCTAGTACATGCAATGTTTCTGGTCTAATGCCAGTTTGAGTTGAATTTTGTTCAGGGTGAGATATAGGGGTTAAATTTCAATCTACTACATATGGATTTCCTGTTTTCTAACCCCATTTGTTGAAAATGCTATCTTTTCTTCAATGTGGGTTTATGGTGACTTTGTCTAGTATGAGATAACTGTATTTATGTGGGTTTGTCTATACATCTTCTATTCTGTATCATTTGTCTTCCTGTCTGTTTTGGTGCCAATACCATGTCTTTTTTGTTACTATAGCTCTGGAGTATAATTTAAATTCTGATAATGGAATGCCTCCTGCTTCACTTTTCTCATGGAGGAATGATTTACTTATTCACAGCTTCCTCTTTTTTCCAAATGAAGTTTCATGACTTCCATTTCTGTGAAGAACATAACTAGAACCTTAAGAGGAATTGGATTAAATGTGTAAAGCACTTTTTGGTAGTCTGGTCATTTTGAAAATACTCATTCAAAAACATGCAAGACCTTTTCATCTTCCCAGTTCTTCTCCAACTTTTTTCTTTAGAGTTCTGTAGTTTTTATTGTAGAAGTTGTTCACCTATTTTGTTAGATTGATTCACAAATATTTTATTTTATTTTTAAGGTTCTTTTGAATGGGAGAGTTTTCCCAATTTCTCTTTGATTCATCACCAGTGTATAGGAATGCAATTGATTTATGGTTGTTAATTTTATATCCTGCTACAATGTTGAATTCATTTCTTAGTTCTAAAAAATTTCTAGTGGAATTTGTTTGTTTTAAATATAGAATCATATTGTTAGCAAATATGGATATTATGAATTTAATTTCTTTAATTTCTTTCTTCTAATTGCTCTGACTAAAGTTTCCAGAACTATGTTGAATAGAAAAAGTGTAAGAGGGCATTACTGTCTTGTTCCAATTTTTAGAGGGAATGCTTTCAATTATTCTCCATTTAGAATGATGTTGACCTTGGGTTTCGCATATACAGCCTTTACAATGTTGAGGTATATTTCTACTATCCCTAGTTTTTCTTGTGTTTTGAACATGAATGAATGCTCTATTTTATCAAATGCCTTTTTGACATAATCATGTGATTTGTGCCTTTAAACTTGCTGATGTGATGAATTATATGTACTGATTTACATATGTTGAAACAATCTTGCTCCCTGTGAAAAACCTCACTTGAGAACTGTGTACTTCCTTTTAAATATGTCTTCATATGCAAATTGCCAGTATTATATTGATAATTTTTTTCATTTATACTCACAAGAAATACTGATCTGAAAATTTCTTTCCTGATGTGTCTTTTTTGTTTTTGTTTTTTGTTACCAGGATGATACTAGCTTCATACAATTACTTTGGAAAGATTAAACTCTTTCTTTCTTCATGGGATAAATTGAGGGGTATTGCTGTTTTCCTTGAAGGGCTGGTAGAACTGAGTTAAAAATCCATCTAGTCCTGAACTTTTCTTTCTTGGTAGGCATTTGATGGCATCTTCAAATTCATTGCTTGAATTTTATCTGTTTAAATTTCTTATGCCTTTTTGATTGAATTTGGGTAGTTCATATGTCTGTAGAAATATTTGATGTCTTCAAAATTTTATATTTTATTACAGAACAAATTTTCAAAATAGTTTCTGAATATCATCTGTGGCAGGTGTGAAGGGCGCAGAGGTTCCAGGCGCCCTAGGATCACGCTCTTTCTCTCTTTCGCCAGAGGCTTTCTCCGGGCATTGGGCCTCCTGGATGTTGATGAGTGGCTTCTGTGACCTGGTGCCCGCACCTCACACAGCGCCTGAGGTCACAGAGGGGTGGCATGAGTGCTTGGCGGGGTCATGGTTCCCATGGTAACCAGAGATGCTTCTGATCCTGGCGGCTTCAGATGAAGATTGAAAAGAAGGCCCAGCTGCACGGTGATGGTAAGAGGATAGAGGAAGGGAGCCAGGTCCAGGGGCCTGATCTTTCAAGAAATGGTATACTCACCTGATGACCCAGTTGAAGTGGAGCTATGGGTTTTGTGGTGTGAAGGCAAGCAGGCAGGAATGGCTCCAGTTCCAGCAGGACAGGGTACACCCCCCATCCCCCCAACCCCCCCAACCCAGCTGAATCCAGACGGCTCACACTACATTGCAGGTCTGCTAGGTGGTGCTATTCTGTTTTGGCAGCAACTGTCATCATGACAGCAAGTACACCTAAATCCTCCTGTGGGCAGGGAGCCCCCACAATGTCTGGGGGACCAGGCAGTGAAGGAGGGCCGCAGGGGGTCACATGTTCACTCAGCTTAGCACCGTCCCCATCGAAAGCACCCTCTGAAAAAACTCCTCCAGCTCTGGGCACACCCAGGATTTGGCCGAGCAGGGCAACTGGCCTAGGGTCCTAGTAGCCACACGGCATGATGGCCACTGACAGATCAGGTCAGGGGATCATGCGGCGCAGCTCCCTGACTTAGATGTTACTTGACCTGGGAAACATTACAGCCTGTATTGTCGCTTGCCCCCAATTTCCGAGATAGCCCTAACAGGAGACAGGTGGAACCTGGGGAGTTGGTCTTCCACTTGCAGGTGTGTGACTTCTCTGATGGATCATGAGGACACCAGGGAGTCCTTCAGTCATCATGTTGGAAGGAGCACAGGGGGAGCTGTCAGGCAAGGAAAGATGTTCTGTGCTCACTCCACCTGCCACAGCCAACCACCTTGGCTGCTGCTTTACAAATGGGATGCACTCAGAATTTGTCCTGCCATGATTTTTCCAAAAGTCTTCCAAATAAGCTGCAGAGGCAGAAATATCCAGCCCATCTCTCTTCACCCAAGGGTTCATTCCCTTGACAAGACTGCTGCCTCTGTGGCACAAGGCCCACTAAGAAATGGCCAACACTTCTTCTATCAGCCCTGGTAAGATGCAGAGCACAAGCCAATGGATGAAACAACAGCCTACTCTTGGCATGATGAACACATCTTCACAGGGCAGAATAGGAGAGGTGAAGAGGCATTGTGCTGAAAGAGGAATGTCACAGAGCTTCAAGGCTGAATACTCAAAAAAAAGTGTAAGCACTTAAGAGGGGCATGAGAAGCAGAAGGATTTTGGTGTCAAAAACCAACTTCAGTTAAGGGACAATAAATAAATGTGCATTCCTCAAGGTCTGTGTCCCAATTCCCGGACTTTTCTGTAGTTTGAATATACCGTTCACGTACAGGAGGTAGTCAGTGCTAGGTCATTCTGTGGGCAAGCATCATGACTGAGCCTAATTCTCTTTGCCAATTCCTGGCTTTTCCTGTTGCGTGGAAGGGACACCTTATGATGTACATGCTGACTTTTCAGTTTTTTCAGTACAAGACCTCTGAAGAAAGGCTTCCTTTCTCCGCATTCTCTTCTCCATTGACCTACAATGTAAATGACTTCATAATGTGATATGCAGCAGAGAAGCATGGCTTTGGATATCATGAGTTCACATCAAATTCAGACATTTTGTACGAATCCTCCTGTTGAATAGCAAAAGTGAATACCCAGGGGATCAGGCAAAACCTGAATATCAAAAAAGAACACGTTAAAGAACAAGCAGAAGTGTGATAGTCCTTAGGGAGCAGGAAGAGTGTATTCAGAAGCATTTTCAAATTGGAGCATGTTTATTATTTCCTGGACTGGCTCTATCCACTGCCACCCGGCCAGGTGCCTGGTGTCTCTGCTTTCCCTGTTTCAGTGTGACTTCTCTCCTCTAGGGCTTCTTGTGTTATTCGTGAGTCTGCAAAACTTGAGCCAATCATTCTCAGAAGCATGGTGCCCATGATAACACCGAAACCTGGAAGTGTGATTGTACAAGGCTTGCATGTCCAACTGGTTGTTTTTCAAGTGTGCAGATTGAGTTGACGAAAAGAGAGGGAAAGATGAGAGCAGGGAAGATGGCCTATTCAAAAGTCTTTCCTTCTGATTGACCGGGGAGGGACTAGAACTGGGGTCCTCGTGATTACTAGACGAGCGCTCTCCAAGAGGAGCCAAAGCCTCAGCCCTGCAGGAAGGGCTTTTTCGAACCCACTAGATGTGACTAGTGGTCTGAATTCATCAAATGGAGGACAACCCAGCCTCAAACAAAGCCACCAAATTCCGTAGAAAATCATCATCTTCCTCTCCACAAATATCCTGCAAGGAACATTTCCTGTACATCAAGACACACAATCAATTAGTGCAGCTTGAGAGGAAATGTTGATCTGAATCTATTGGTGGAGGAATAGGTGTGTAACTGAGCACTGAGCAGAGAATGATGTGCGTGATCATGGAGGCCGGGTGGGGAGAGGCAGAAAGAGTGGCAGGCACATGTGAATATGCGAATATGCTCAGGTTGGCAGTATGAAGGGAGATATCGGAGATCATTCACACCTGGATAACTAGGCAATCGAGTCACAAACCGCTGACAACTTCCTCGCTCCTCCTTTTCCTTCTTCCACTTTCCTTGGACAATTTTTAACCAGGAGATATCTAGGTACAAGGCAAAACCAGTGGACGTGCTGGACTCTGCATACCATCTTATTGAAGGATGTGGGAGAACATCATCCAAGAACCTCAGGAACAAAGCCAGAGCCTGTCAGTAAATCTAAAGAGGAAAAGGGAAGTGCAGATGGGTCACGGGGTCTGTGGTCCCAGGATCGATGTTTGCTGGCAGGAGGAAAACACAAATTCGTCCTGCAATCTCCACCTGCCACTACTTTGGTTTGTAGCTCGCTCTACCAAGATAGAATGGAGTGAGAAAAGTGGCTGAAATTCATATCCTGTATCTGTCAATCCTTCAACTTCATTAAGTTCCCCTCTGCCAATGGCCTCAATTTCGGTTTCCAGTGTTTCCATTCCCTGAGAAAAAAAGACGGGAGTGTGCCTCTCTCCTCAGTGGAAGGGGCTTCCTTCGGGTATGGAAGATGTGAAAGGGGCAGAGGTTCCAGGCGCCCTAGGATCACACTCTCTCTCTTTTGGCAGAGGCTTTCTCTGGGCATTGGGCTTCCTGGATGTTGATGAGTTCTTTCTGTGACCTGGTACCGGCACCTCACACAGCGCCTGAGGTCACAGAAGGGGCGTCATGAGAGCTTAGCGGGGGGGGGGGGTCATGGTTCCCATGGCAACCCAAGATGCTTCTGATCCTGGCGCTTAAGACCAAGATTGAAAAAAGGCCCAGCTGCACGGTGATGGTAAGAGAATAGAAGAAAGGAGAATGGCCAGGAGCTTGACTTTCAAGAAAAGGTATCCTAACCTGAAGTCCCACTTGAAGTGGACCTAAGGGGCTTTGTGTTGCGAAGGCTAGCGAGCCGGCAATGGCTCCAGTCCCAGCAGGACAGGGTAACCCCGCTGACCCGGCACTTTGCTCACACTATGCTGCAGGTCTGCTAGGTGGTGCTGTTCTGGCTTGGCAACAACGGGCATTATAACAGCGAGGAAACCTAGCTCCTGCTGTGGACAGCGAGCCCCCAAGGTGTCTGGGGCCAGGCAGGGCCGGAGGGACGCAGGGGATCACAACTTCACTCAGCATAGCAACCGTCCCCATCGGCATCGCCCTCCCAGAAAACAACTCCAGGTCTGGGCACACGTGGGATTTGGCCCAGCAGGGCAACTGGACTAGGGTCCTAGCAGCCACACGGCATGATGACCACTGACAGCTCAGCCCGGGGTTTCATGCGGCGCAACACGCTGACTTAGGTGCTACTTGATATGGGAAACATCACAGCCTGTCTTGCCGGTTGTCCTTATTTTCTGTGATTGCCCAAACAGGAGACAGCTGGAACCTGGGGAGTTGGTCTTCCATGTGCAGGTGTGGGGCTGCTCCAATGGCTCATGAGGAGACCAGTGAGTCCATTAGGCATCATGTTGGAAGGACCACAGGGGGCAGCTGCCAGGCTAGGAGAGATGTTCTGTGCTCACTCCACCTGCCAGTGCCAACCACCTTGGCTGCTTCTTTATGACTGGGCTGCACTCAGAATTTGTCCTGCCATGATTTTTCCAAATGTCTGGAAACTAACCTGCACGGGCAGAAATATCCAACCCATCTCTCTTCACCCAAGGGTTCATTCCCTTGACAAGACTGCTGCCTCTGTGGCATTATGCCCACTGAGAAATAGCCAACAGTTCTTTGATCAGCCCTGGAAAGATGCAGAGCCCAAGCCAAGGGATGAAACAACAGTTTGCCTTTGGCATGATGAACTCATTTTCAGAGGGCAGAATACGAGAGGTGAAGAGGCATTGTGCTGAAAGAGGAATGGTACAGAGCTTTAAGGCTGAATACTTGAAAAGGAAGTGGAAGGTCTTTAGAAGGGCATGAGAAGTAGAAGGGTGTTGGTGTTGAAAACCAACTTCAGTGAAGGGACACTAAATCAATGGGCATTGCTTAAGGTCTGTGTCCCAATTCCCAGACATTTCTGTAGTTAGAATATACCGTTCAGGTACAGGTGGTAGTCATTGCCAGGTCATTCTGTGGGCAAGCAGCAATGAGTGAGCCAAATTCCTTTGCCGATTCCTGGCTTTTTCTGTTGCTTGGAAGGGACACCTGATGATGTACATGCTGATTTTTGGGATTTCCAGCACAGGACCTCAGAGGAAAGGCTTTCCTTTCACCGCACTCACTTCTCCATTGAGCATCAATGTAAAAGACATCGCACTGCGATATGCAGCAGAGAAGCATGGCTTTGGGTATCATGAGTTCACCTCAATATCAGACATTTAGTGCCAGCCCTCACATTGAAAAGCAAAATTGAATACCCAAGGGATTGGGCAAAACCTGAATATCCAAAGGGGACACATTAGAGATCAAGCAGAAGTGTGATAGTCCTTAGGGAGCAGGAAGAGTTCATTTTGAAGCATTTTCCTATTGAAGCCTGCTTATTATTTCCTGGAGCGGCTGTATCCACTGCCACCCTGCCAGGTGCCCGGCGTCTCTGCTTTCTCTCTTTCAGTGTGACATCTCTCCTGTAGGTCTTCTTGTGTCATTCGTGAGCCTGCAAAGCGTGAGCCTTCAAAGCATGAGCCAATCATTCTCAGAGGCATGGTGGCCATGAGAAGACCTTAACCTGGAAGAGTGATTGGAAAAGTTTTCCTTGTCCTACTGGTCCTTTTTCAACGGTGCAGATTGAGGTGACGAAAAGAGAGGGAAAGGTGAGAGGAGGGAAGTATGGCCATTTGAAAATTGTTTCTTCCTGAAAAGAGAGGGAAAGGTGAGAGGAGGGAAGTTTGGCCTTTTGAAAATTGTTTCCTCCTGACGCACCGGGGAGAGACTCGAACCAGGGACCTCCTGATTACTAGGCGAGCGCTCTCCAAGAAGAGCCAAGGCTTCAGACCTGCGGGAGGGGCTTTTTTGAACCCTCTTGATGGGACTAGTGGTTTGAATCCGTCGAATGGCCGACAACCCAGCCTCAAACCAAGCCTCCAAATTCTTTGGAAAATCATCATCTTCCTCTCCACAGAAATTCTGGAAGGAACATTTCCTGTACATCAAGACACACAATCAGTTAGTGTAGCTTGAGGGAAATGTTGATCCGAATCTATTGCTGGAGGAATAGTTTTGCAGCTGAGCCCGGAGCAGAGAATGATGAGCATGAGCGTGGAGGCTGGGTGGGGGCAGTCAGAAGGAGTGGCAGGCACATGTGAGTATCAGAATATTCTCAGGTTGGCAGTATGAAGGGACACATCGGGGATCATTCACACTCGGATAACTAGGCAGTCGAGTCAAAAACCGCTGACAAGTTCCTCCGCCTCTTTTTCCTTCTTCCACTTTTCTGGGACAATTTCTAACCAGGAGATATCTAGGAACAATGCAAAACCCAGTGGACGTGCTGGAATCTGCATACCATCTTATTTATGGATGAGGGAGAACATCATCCAAGAACCTTAGGAAGACAGCCAGAACCTGTCAGTAAAACGAAGAGGAAAAGGGAAGTGCTGATGGGTCACGGGGTCTGGGGTCCCAGGATCGATGTTTGCTGGCAGGAAGAAAACACAAATTCGTCCTGCAATCTCCACCTGCTGCTCTTTGGATTGTAGCTCGCTCGACCTAGATAGGATGGAGTGAGATAAGTGGCTGAAATTCATATCCTGTATCTGTCAATCCTTCAACTTCATTCTCTTCCCCTCTGCAAATGGCATCAATTTCGATTTCCAGTGTTTCCATTCCTGAGAAAAAAAGGTGGGAGAGCGCCTCTCTTCTCAGTGGAAGGTGCTGGCTTCGGGCATGGAAGGTGTGAAGGGGACAGACGTTCCAGGCGCGCTAGGATCATACTATTTCTCTCTTTTGCCAGAGGCTTTCTCTGGGCATTGGGCTCCCTGGAAGTTGCTGAGTGTCTTCTGTGACCTGGTGCCAGTACCTCACACAGCGCCTGAGGTCACAGAGGTGCCGCATGAGAGCTGAGCGGGGTCATGGTTCACATGGCAACCCGAGATTCTTCTGATTGTGACGGCTTCAGACCGAGATTGAAAAGAGCCCCAGCTGCACGGTGATGCTAGGAGGATAGAAGAAAGGAGCCAGTGACAGGAGCTTGAACTTTCAAGAAATGGTACCCTAACCTGAAGACCCACTTGAAGTGGACCTAAGGAGTTTGTGGTGCGAAGGCTAGCGAGCCGGCAATGGCTCCAGTCCCAGCAGGACAGGGTAACCCCGCTGACCCGGCACTTTGCTCACACTATGCTGCAGGTCTGCTAGGTGGTGCTGTTCTGGCTTGGCAACAACGGGCATTATAACAGCGAGGAAACCTAGCTCCTGCTGTGGACAGCGAGCCCCCAAGGTGTCTGGGGCCAGGCAGGGCCGGAGGGACGCAGGGGATCACAACTTCACTCAGCATAGCAACCGTCCCCATCGGCATCGCCCTCCCAGAAAACAACTCCAGGTCTGGGCACACGTGGGATTTGGCCCAGCAGGGCAACTGGACTAGGGTCCTAGCAGCCACACGGCATGATGACCACTGACAGCTCAGCCCGGGGTTTCATGCGGCGCAACACGCTGACTTAGGTGCTACTTGATATGGGAAACATCACAGCCTGCCTTGCCGGTTGTCCTTATTTTCTGAGATTGCCCAAACAGGAGACAGCTGGAACCTGGGGAGTTGGTCTTCCATGTGCAGGTGTGGGGCTGCTCCAATGGCTCATGAGGAGACCAGTGAGTCCATTAGGCATCATGTTGGAAGGACCACAGGGGGCAGCTGCCAGGCTAGGAGAGATGTTCTGTGCTCACTCCACCTGCCAGTGCCAACCACCTTGGCTGCTTCTTTACGACTGGGCTGCACTCAGAATTTGTCCTGCCATGATTTTTCCAAATGTCTGGAAACTAACCTGCACGGGCAGAAATATCCAACCCATCTCTCTTCACCCAAGGGTTCATTCCCTTGACAAGACTGCTGCCTCTGTGGCATTATGCCCACTGAGAAATAGCCAACAGTTCTTTGATCAGCCCTGGAAAGATGCAGAGCCCAAGCCAAGGGATGAAACAACAGTCTGCCTTTGGCATGATGAACTCATTTTCAGAGGGCAGAATACGAGAGGTGAAGAGGCATTGTGCTGAAAGAGGAATGGTACAGAGCTTCAAGGCTGAATACTTGAAAAGGAGGTGGAAGGTCTTTAGAAGGGCATGAGAAGTAGAAGGGTGTTGGTGTTGAAAACCAACTTCAGTGAAGGGACACTAAATCAATGGGCATTGCTTAAGGTCTGTGTCCCAATTCCCAGACATTTCTGTAGTTAGAATATACCGTTCAGGTACAGGTGGTAGTCAGTGCCAGGTCATTCTGTGGGCAAGCAGCAATGAGTGAGCCTAATTCCCTTTGCCGATTCCTGGCTTTTTCTGTTGCTTGGAAGGGACACCTGATGATGTACATGCTGATTTTTGGGTTTTTCAGCACAGGACCTCAGAGGAAAGTCTTTCCTTTCACCGCACTCTCTTCTCCATTGAGCATCAATGTAAAAGACATCAGCACTGCGATATGCAGCAGAGAAGCATGGCTTTGGGTATCATGAGTTCACCTCAATATCAGACATTTAGTGCCAGCCCTCACATTGAAAAGCAAAATTGAATACCCAAGGGATTGGGCAAAACCTGAATACCCAAAGAGGACACATTAGAGATCAAGCAGAAGTGTGATAGTCCTTAGGGAGCAGGAAGAGTGCATTCTGAAGCATTTTCCTATTGGAGCCTGCTCATTATTTCCTGGAGCGGCTGTATCCACTGCCACCCCGCCAGGTGCCCGGTGTCTCTGCTTTCTCTCTTTCAGTGTGACATCTCTCCTGTAGGTCTTCTTGTGTCATTCGTGAGCCTGCAAAGCCTGAGCCTGCAAAGCATGAGCCAATCATTCTCAGAGGCATGGTGGCCATGAGAAGACCTTAACCTGGAAGAGTGATTGGAAAAGTTTTCCTTGTCCTACTGTTCCTTTTTCAACTGTGCAGATTGAGTTGATGAAAAGAGAGGGAAAGGTGAGAGGAGGGAAGTTTGGTCTTTTGAAAATTGTTTCCTCCTGAAAAGAGAGGGAAAGGTGAGAGGAGGGAAGTTTGGCCTTTGAAAATTTTTTCCTCCTGACGCACTGGGGAGAGACTCGAAAGGGGGACCTACTGATTACTAGGCGAGCGCTCTCCAAGAGGAGCCAAGGCTTCAGACCTGCGGGAGGGGCTTTTTCGAACCCTCTTGATCTGACTAGTGGTTTGAATCCGTCGAATGGCCGACAACCCAGCCTCAAACCAAGCCTCCAAATTCCTTAGAAAATCATCATCTTCCTCTCCACAGAAATCCTGGAAGGAACATTTCCTGTACATCAAGACACACAATCAGTTAGTGTAGCTTGAGGGAAATGTTGATCTGAATCTATTGCTGGAGGAATAGTTTTGCAGCTGAGCCCTGAGCAGAGAATGATGAGCATGAGCGTGGAGGCCGGGTGGGGGCAGTCAGAAGGAGTGGCAGGCACATGTGAGTATCAGAATATTCTCAGGTTGGCAGTATGAAGGGACACATCGGGGATCATTCACACTCGGATAACTAGGCAGTCGAGTCAAAAACCGCTGACAAGTTCCTCCGCCTCTTTTTCCTTCTTCCACTTTTCTGGGACAATTTCTAACCAGGAGATATCTAGGAACAATGCAAAACCCAGTGGACGTGCTGGAATCTGCATACCATCTTATTTATGGATGAGGGAGAACGTCATCCAAGAACCTTAGGAAGACAGCCAGAACCTGTCAGTAAAACGAAAGAGGAAAAGGGAAGTGCTGATGGGTCACGGGGTCTGGGGTCCCAGGATCGATGTTTGCTGGCAGGAAGAAAACACAAATTCGTCCTGCAATCTCCACCTGCCGCTCTTTGGTTTGTAGCTCGCTCGACCTAGATAGGATGGAGTGAGATAAGTGGCTGAAATTCATAACCAGTATCAGTCAATCCTTCAACTTCATTCTCTTCCCCTCTGCAAATGGCATCAATTTCGATTTCCAGTGTTTCCATTCCTGAGAAAAAAAGGTGGGAGAGCGCCTCTCTTCTCAGTGGAAGGTGCTGGCTTCGGGCATGGAAGGTGTGAAGGGGACAGACGTTCCAGGCGCGCTAAGATCATACTATTTCTCCCTTTAGCCAGAGGCTTTCTCTGGGCATTGGGCTCCCTGGAAGTTGCTGAGTGTCTTCTGTGACCTGGTGCCAGTACCTCACACAGCGCCTGAGGTCACAGAGGTGCCGCATGAGAGCTGAGCGGGGTCATGGTTCACATGGCAACCCGAGATTCTTCTGATTGTGACGGCTTCAGACCGAGATTGAAAAGAGCCCCAGCTGCACGGTGATGCTAGGAGGATAGAAGAAAGGAGCCAGTGACAGGAGCTTGAACTTTCAAGAAATGGTACCCTAACCTGAAGACCCACTTGAAGTGGACCTAAGGAGTTTGTGTTGCGAAGGCTAGCGAGCCGGCAATGGCTCCAGTCCCAGCAGGACAGGGTAACCCCGCTTACCCGGCACTTTGCTCACACTATGCTGCAGGTCTGCTAGGTGGTGCTGTTCTGGCTTGGCAACAACGGGCATTATAACAGCGAGGAAACCTAGCTCCTGCTGTGGACAGCGAGCCCCCAAGGTGTCTGGGGCCAGGCAGGGCCGGAGGGACGCAGGGGATCACAACTTCACTCAGCATAGCAACCGTCCCCATCGGCATCGCCCTCCCAGAAAACAACTCCAGGTCTGGGCACACGTGGGATTTGGCCCAGCAGGGCAACTGGACTAGGGTCCTAGCAGCCACACGGCATGATGGCCACTGACAGCTCAGCCCGGGGTTACATGCGGCGCAACACGCTGACTTAGGTGCTACTTGATATGGGAAACATCACAGCCTGCCTTGCCGGTTGTCCTTATTTTCTGAGATTGCCCAAACAGGAGACAGCTGGAACCTGGGGAGTTGGTCTTCCATGTGCAGGTGTGGGGCTGCTCCAATGGCTCATGAGGAGACCAGTGAGTCCTTTAGGTATCATATTGGAAGGACGACAGGGGGCAGCTGCCAGGCTAGGAGAGATGTTCTGTGCTCACTCCACCTGCCAGTGCCAACCACCTTGGCTGCTTCTTTACGACTGGGCTGCACTCAGAATTTGTCCTGCCATGATTTTTCCAAATGTCTGGAAACTAACCTGCACGGGCAGAAATATCCAACCCATCTCTCTTCACCCAAGGGTTCATTCCCTTGACAAGACTGCTGCCTCTGTGGCATTATGCCCACTGAGAAATAGCCAACAGTTCTTTGATCATCCCTGGAAAGATGCAGAGCCCAAGCCAAGGGATGAAACAACAGTCTGCCTTTGGCATGATGAACTCATTTTCAGAGGGCAGAATACGAGAGGTGAAGAGGCATTGTGCTGAAAGAGGAATGGTACAGAGCTTCAAGGCTGAATACTTGAAAAGGAGGTGGAAGGTCTTTAGAAGGGCATGAGAAGTAGAAGGGTGTTGGTGTTGAAAACCAACTTCAGTGAAGGGACACTAAATCAATGGGCATTGCTTAGGTCTGTGTCCCAATTCCCAGACATTTCTGTAGTTAGAATATACCGTTCAGGTACAGGTGGTAGTCAGTGCCAGGTCATTCTGTGGGCAAGCAGCATGACTGAGCCTAATTCCCTTTGCCGATTCCTGGCTTTTTCTGTTGCTTGGAAGGGACACCATGATGTACATGCTGATTTTTTGGTCTTTCAGCACAAGACCTCAGAGGAAAGGCTTCCCTTTCACCGCACTCTCTTCTCCATTGAGCATCAATGTGAATGACATGGCACTGCAATATGCAGCAGGGAAGCATGGCTTTGGATATCATGAGTTCACCTCAATATCAGACATTTAGTGCCAACCCTCCCGTTGAAAAGCAAAAGTGAATACCGAAGGGATTGGGCAAAACCTGAATATCCAAAGCGAACAAACTAGAGAGGAAGCAGAAGTGTGATAGTCCTTAGGGAGCAGGAAGAGTGTATTCTGTAGCATTATCATATTGGAGCATGCTTATTATTTCCTGGACCGGCTGTATCCACTGCCACCCCTCCAGGTGCCCTGTGTCTCCTCTTTCTCTCTTTCAGTGTGACATCTCTCCTGTAGGGCTTCTTGTGTCATTGGTGAGCCTGCAAAGCATGAGCCAATCATTCTCAGAAGCATGGTGGCCATGAGAAGACCTTCACCTGGAAGAGTGATTGGAAAAGTTTTCCTTGTCCTACTGGTTCTTTTTCAACTGTGCAGATTGAGTTGATGAAAAGAGAGGAAAAGGTGAGAGGAGGGAAGTTTGGCCTTTTGAAAATTGTTTCCTCCTGAAAAGAGAGGGAAAGGTGAGAGGAGGGAAGTTTGGCCTTTGAAAATTTTTTCCTCCTGCCACACTGGGAAGAGACTCGAAAGGGGGACCTCCTGATTAGTAGGCGAGCGCTCTCCAAGAGGAGCCAAGGCTTCAGACCTGCGGGAGGGGCTTTTTCGAACCCTCTTGATCTGACTAGTGGTTTGAATCCCTCGAATGGCCGACAACCCAGCCTCAAACCAAGCCTCCAAATTCCTTAGAAAATCATCATCTTCCTCTCCACAGAAATCCTGGAAGGAACATTTCCTGTACATCAAGACACACAATCAGTTAGTGTAGCTTGAGGGAAATGTTGATCTGAATCTATTGCTGGAGGAATAGTTTTGCAGCTGAGCCCTGAGCAGAGAATGATGAGCATGAGCGTGGAGGCCGGGTGGGGGCAGTCAGAAGGAGTGGCAGGCACATGTGAGTATCAGAATATTCTCAGGTTGGCAGTATGAAGGGACACATCGGGGATCATTCACACTCGGATAACTAGGCAGTCGAGTCAAAAACCGCTGACAAGTTCCTCCGCCTCTTTTTCCTTCTTCCACTTTTCTGGGACAATTTCTAACCAGGAGATATCTAGGAACAATGCAAAACCCAGTGGACGTGCTGGAATCTGCATACCATCTTATTTATGGATGAGGGAGAACATCATCCAAGAACCTTAGGAAGACAGCCAGAACCTGTCAGTAAAACGAAGGAGGAAAAGGGAAGTGCTGATGGGTCACGGGGTCTGGGGTCCCAGGATCGATGTTTGCTGGCAGGAAGAAAACACAAATTCGTCCTGCAATCTCCACCTGCCGCTCTTTGGTTTGTAGCTCGCTCGACCTAGATAGGATGGAGTGAGATAAGTGGCTGAAATTCATATCCTGTGTCTGTCAATCCTTCAACTTCATTCTCTTCCCCTCTGCAAATGGCATCAATTTCGATTTCCAGTGTTTCCATTCCTGAGAAAAAAAAGGTGGGAGAGCGCCTCTCTTCTCAGTGGAAGGTGCTGGCTTCGGGCATGGAAGGTGTGAAGGGGACAGACGTTCCAGGCGCGCTAAGATCATACTACTTCTCCCTTTAGCCAGAGGCTTTCTCTGGGCATTGGGCTCCCTGGAAGTTGCTGAGTGTCTTCTGTGACCTGGTGCCAGTACCTCACACAGCGCCTGAGGTCACAGAGGTGCCGCATGAGAGCTGAGCGGGGTCATGGTTCACATGGCAACCCGAGATTCTTCTGATTGTGACGGCTTCAGACCGAGATTGAAAAGAGCCCCAGCTGCACGGTGATGCTAGGAGGATAGAAGAAAGGAGCCAGTGACAGGAGCTTGAACTTTCAAGAAATGGTACCCTAACCTGAAGACCCACTTGAAGTGGACCTAAGGAGTTTGTGTTGCGAAGGCTAGCGAGCCGGCAATGGCTCCAGTCCCAGCAGGACAGGGTAACCCCGCTGACCCGGCACTTTGCTCACACTATGCTGCAGGTCTGCTAGGTGGTGCTGTTCTGGCTTGGCAACAACGGGCATTATAACAGCGAGGAAACCTAGCCCCTGCTGTGGACAGCGAGCCCCCAAGGTGTCTGGGGCCAGGCAGGGCCGGAGGGACGCAGGGGATCACAACTTCACTCAGCATAGCAACCGTCCCCATCGGCATCGCCCTCCCAGAAAACAACTCCAGGTCTGGGCACACGTGGGATTTGGCCCAGCAGGGCAACTGGACTAGGGTCCTAGCAGCCACACGGCATGATGACCACTGACAGCTCAGCCCGGGGTTTCATGCGGCGCAACACGCTGACTTAGGTGCTACTTGATATGGGAAACATCACAGCCTGTCTTGCCGGTTGTCCTTATTTTCTGAGATTGCCCAAACAGGAGACAGCTGGAACCTGGGGAGTTGGTCTTCCATGTGCAGGTGTGGGGCTGCTCCAATGGCTCATGAGGAGACCAGTGAGTCCATTAGGCATCATGTTGGAAGGACCACAGGGGGCAGCTGCCAGGCTAGGAGAGATGTTCTGTGCTCACTCCACCTGCCAGTGCCAACCACCTTGGCTGCTTCTTTACGACTGGGCTGCACTCAGAATTTGTCCTGCCATGATTTTTCCAAATGTCTGGAAACTAACCTGCACGGGCAGAAATATCCAACCCATCTCTCTTCACCCAAGGGTTCATTCCCTTGACAAGACTGCTGCCTCTGTGGCATTATGCCCACTGAGAAATAGCCAACAGTTCTTTGATCAGCCCTGGAAAGATGCAGAGCCCAAGCCAAGGGATGAAACAACAGTCTGCCTTTGGCATGATGAACTCATTTTCAGAGGGCAGAATACGAGAGGTGAAGAGGCATTGTGCTGAAAGAGGAATGGTACAGAGCTTCAAGGCTGAATACTTGAAAAGGAGGTGGAAGGTCTTTAGAAGGGCATGAGAAGTAGAAGGGTGTTGGTGTTGAAAACCAACTTCAGTGAAGGGACACTAAATCAATGGGCATTGCTTAAGGTCTGTGTCCCAATTCCCAGACATTTCTGTAGTTAGAATATACCGTTCAGGTACAGGTGGTAGTCAGTGCCAGGTCATTCTGTGGGCAAGCAGCAATGAGTGAGCCTAATTCCCTTTGCCGATTCCTGGCTTTTTCTGTTGCTTGGAAGGGACACCTGATGATGTACATGCTGATTTTTGGGTTTTCAGCACAGGATCTCAGAGGAAAGTCTTTCCGTTCACCGCACTCTCTTCTCCATTGAGCATCAATGTAAAAGACATCGCACTGCGATATGCAGCAGAGAAGCATGGCTTTGGGTATCATGAGTTCACCTCAATATCAGACATTTAGTGCCAGCCCTCACATTGAAAAGCAAAATTGAATACCCAAGGGATTGGGCAAAACCTGAATACCCAAAGAGGACACATTAGAGATCAAGCAGAAGTGTGATAGTCCTTAGGGAGCAGGAAGAGTGCATTCTGAAGCATTTTCCTATTGGAGCCTGCTCATTATTTCCTGGAGCGACTGTATCCACTGCCACCCCGCCAGGTGCCCGGTGTCTCTGCTTTCTCTCTTTCAGTGTGACATCTCTCCTGTAGGGCTTCTTGTGTCATTCGTGAGCCTGCAAAGCATGAGCCAATCATTCTCAGAGGCATGGTGGCCATGAGAAGACCTTAACCTGGAAGAGTGATTGGAAAAGTTTTCCTTGTCCTACTGGTCCTTTTGCAAGGGTGCAGATTGAGGTGACGAAAAGAGAGGGAAAGGTGAGAGGAGGGAAGTATGGCCATTTGAAAATTGTTTCTTCCTGAAAAGAGAGGGAAAGGTGAGAGGAGGGAAGTTTGGCCTTTTGAAAATTGTTTCCTCCTGACGCACCGGGGAGAGACTCGAATGGGGGACCTCCTGATTACTAGGCGAGCGCTCTCCAAGAAGAGCCAAGGCTTCAGACCTGCGGGAGGGGCTTTTTTGAACCCTCTTGATGGGACTAGTGGTTTGAATCCGTCGAATGGCCGACAACCCAGCCTCAAACCAAGCCTCCAAATTCTTTGGAAAATCATCATCTTCCTCTCCACAGAAATTCTGGAAGGAACATTTCCTGTACATCAAGACACACAATCAGTTAGTGTAGCTTGAGGGAAATGTTGATCTGAATCTATTGCTGGAGGAATAGTTTTGCAGCTGAGCCCTGAGCAGAGAATGATGAGCATGAGCGTGGAGGCCGGGTGGGGGCAGTCAGAAGGAGTGGCAGGCACATGTGAGTATCCGAATATTCTCAGGTTGGCAGTATGAAGGGACACATCGGGGATCATTCACACTCGGATAACTAGGCAGTCGAGTCAAAAACCGCTGACAAGTTCCTCCGCCTCTTTTTCCTTCTTCCACTTTTCTGGGACAATTTCTAACCAGGAGATATCTAGGAACAATGCAAAACCCAGTGGACGTGCTGGAATCTGCATACCCTCTTATTTATGGATGAGGGAGAACATCATCCAAGAACCTTAGGAAGACAGCCAGAACCTGTCAGTAAAACGAAGGAGGAAAAGGGAAGTGCTGATGGGTCACGGGGTCTGGGGTCCCAGGATCGATGTTTGCTGGCAGGAAGAAAACACAAATTCGTCCTGCAATCTCCACCTGCTGCTCTTTGGTTTGTAGCTCGCTCGACCTAGATAGGATGGAGTGAGATAAGTGGCTGAAATTCATATCCTGTGTCTGTCAATCCTTCAACTTCATTCTCTTCCCCTCTGCAAATGGCATCAATTTCGATTTCCAGTGTTTCCATTCCTGAGAAAAAAAAGGTGGGAGAGCGCCTCTCTTCTCAGTGGAAGGTGCTGGCTTCGGGCATGGAAGGTGTGAAGGGGACAGACGTTCCAGGCGCGCTAAGATCATACTACTTCTCCCTTTAGCCAGAGGCTTTCTCTGGGCATTGGGCTCCCTGGAAGTTGCTGAGTGTCTTCTGTGACCTGGTGCCAGTACCTCACACAGCGCCTGAGGTCACAGAGGTGCCGCATGAGAGCTGAGCGGGGTCATGGTTCACATGGCAACCCGAGATTCTTCTGATTGTGACGGCTTCAGACCGAGATTGAAAAGAGCCCCAGCTGCACGGTGATGCTAGGAGGATAGAAGAAAGGAGCCAGTGACAGGAGCTTGAACTTTCAAGAAATGGTACCCTAACCTGAAGACCCACTTGAAGTGGACCTAAGGAGTTTGTGGTGCGAAGGCTAGCGAGCCGGCAATGGCTCCAGTCCCAGCAGGACAGGGTAACCCCGCTGACCCGGCACTTTGCTCACACTATGCTGCAGGTCTGCTAGGTGGTGCTGTTCTGGCTTGGCAACAACGGGCATTATAACAGCGAGGAAACCTAGCTCCTGCTGTGGACAGCGAGCCCCCAAGGTGTCTGGGGCCAGGCAGGGCCGGAGGGACGCAGGGGATCACAACTTCACTCAGCATAGCAACCGTCCCCATCGGCATCGCCCTCCCAGAAAACAACTCCAGGTCTGGGCACACGTGGGATTTGGCCCAGCAGGGCAACTGGACTAGGGTCCTAGCAGCCACACGGCATGATGACCACTGACAGCTCAGCCCGGGGTTTCATGCGGCGCAACACGCTGACTTAGGTGCTACTTGATATGGGAAACATCACAGCCTGTCCTTGCCGGTTGTCCTTATTTTCTGTGATTGCCCAAACAGGAGACAGCTGGAACCTGGGGAGTTGGTCTTCCATGTGCAGGTGTGGGGCTGCTCCAATGGCTCATGAGGAGACCAGTGAGTCCATTAGGCATCATGTTGGAAGGACCACAGGGGGCAGCTGCCAGGCTAGGAGAGATGTTCTGTGCTCACTCCACCTGCCAGTGCCAACCACCTTGGCTGCTTCTTTACGACTGGGCTGCACTCAGAATTTGTCCTGCCATGATTTTTCCAAATGTCTGGAAACTAACCTGCACGGGCAGAAATATCCAACCCATCTCTCTTCACCCAAGGGTTCATTCCCTTGACAAGACTGCTGCCTCTGTGGCATTATGCCCACTGAGAAATAGCCAACAGTTCTTTGATCAGCCCTGGAAAGATGCAGAGCCCAAGCCAAGGAATGAAACAACAGTCTGCCTTTGGCATGATGAACTCATTTTCAGAGGGCAGAATACGAGAGGTGAAGAGGCATTGTGCTGAAAGAGGAATGGTACAGAGCTTCAAGGCTGAATACTTGAAAAGGAGGTGGAAGGTCTTTAGAAGGGCATGAGAAGTAGAAGGGTGTTGGTGTTGAAAACCAACTTCAGTGAAGGGACACTAAATCAATGGGCATTGCTTAAGGTCTGTGTCCCAATTCCCAGACATTTCTGTAGTTAGAATATACCGTTCAGTTACAGGTGGTAGTCAGTGCCAGGTCATTCTGTGGGCAAGCAGCAATGAGTGAGCCTAATTCCCTTTGCCGATTCCTGGCTTTTTCTGTTGCTTGGAAGGGACACCTGATGATGTACATGCTGATTTTTGGGTTTTTCAGCACAGGATCTCAGAGGAAAGTCTTTCCGTTCACCGCACTCTCTTCTCCATTGAGCATCAATGTAAAAGACATCGCACTGCGATATGCAGCAGAGAAGCATGGCTTTGGGTATCATGAGTTCACCTCAATATCAGACATTTAGTGCCAGCCCTCACATTGAAAAGCAAAATTGAATACCCAAGGGATTGGGCAAAACCTGAATACCCAAAGAGGACACATTAGAGATCAAGCAGAAGTGTGATAGTCCTTAGGGAGCAGGAAGAGTGCATTCTGAAGCATTTTCCTATTGGAGCCTGCTCATTATTTCCTGGAGCGACTGTATCCACTGCCACCCCGCCAGGTGCCCGGTGTCTCTGCTTTCTCTCTTTCAGTGTGACATCTCTCCTGTAGGGCTTCTTGTGTCATTCGTGAGCCTGCAAAGCATGAGCCAATCATTCTCAGAGGCATGGTGGCCATGAGAAGACCTTAACCTGGAAGAGTGATTGGAAAAGTTTTCCTTGTCCTACTGGTCCTTTTTCAACGGTGCAGATTGAGTTGACGAAAAGAGAGGGAAAGGTGAGAGGAGGGAAGTTTGTCCTTTTGAAAATTGTTTCCTCCTGAAAAGAGAGGGAAAGGTGAGCGGAGGGAAGTTTGGCCTTTTGAAAATTGTTTCCTCCTGAAAAGAGAGGGAAAGGTGAGAGGAGGGAAGTTTGTCCTTTTGAAAATTGTTTCCTCCTGAAAAGAGAGGGAAAGGTGAGAGGAGGGAAGTTTGGCCTTTTGAAAATTGTTTCCTGCTGACGCACCGGGGAGAGACTCGAACCGGGGACCTCCTGATTACTAGGCGAGCGCTCTCCAAGAGGAGCCAAGGCTTCAGACCTGCGGGAGGGGCTTTTTCGAACCCTCTTGATCTGACTAGTGGTTTGAATCCGTCGAATGGCAGACAACCCAGCCTCAAACCAAGCCTCCAAATTCCTTAGAAAATCATCATCTTCCTCTCCACAGAAATCCTGGAAGGAACATTTCCTGTACATCAAGACACACAATCAGTTAGTGTAGCTTGAGGGAAATGTTGATCTGAATCTATTGCTGGAGGAATAGTTTTGCAGCTGAGCCCTGAGCAGAGAATGATGAGCATGAGCGTGGAGGCCGGGTGGGGGCAGTCAGAAGGAGTGGCAGGCACATGTGAGTATCAGAATATTCTCAGGTTGGCAGTATGAAGGGACACATCGGGGATCATTCACACTCGGATAACTAGGCAGTCGAGTCAAAAACCGCTGACAAGTTCCTCCGCCTCTTTTTCCTTCTTCC